>NW_015548207.1:1594502-1602159 GCF_001515605.1 Sinocyclocheilus anshuiensis | reverse complement strand
ATTTACTTCATTTTTTCATAGAGTACTAGATGTCCTCTTGAATCGTAAAATACTTTCTGAAAGCTTTTCTTATTTCATAATAATATCATTTAAATATGAAATGATACATTTCTTATGAAATTTGTTGCTAATATTATATTGAGCATGCCAGGTTTGAGTGTTTACTTTAGGAGTGTCAGTGTCTGGTTTGAAGTGGATAACATTTATAAGGTCATGTGAGAATGACCTCACCAAAAAAAAAGGCAGAAAATCAATACAGGACACATTGACCATCCTGAACACACATTATTAAACCTGACACTGAACACCTGAACTGCACTAAACAGTGATTTTTTTCTCTGAAAATTGTTTTCGCTGTAGGCCTGGCAGTAAAATTTCCAAAAAATTGCTCTTGGAGCACTTTTCAAACACTTTACCAACATTTGAAACTATATAAACCACAAAAAGGCAGAAGATAACTTCTGTAAAGAAAAACATTGGTTATGATTACTGTGCGTGTGTGTGTGTTTCGACCTATAGGAAAGTTGCCATGTCCTCCAAACAGACCGTTCCGCTGCAGGAATGACAGAGTATGTCTGCGGACCGAACAAATCTGCAACGGAGTGAATGACTGTGGCGACAATTCAGATGAAGTTGACTGTGGTGAGTTGGGAACTTCAGTTATTTTTTTTATACTTTTATACTTTTTTTTCTATAAACCATCCCTCTTTCTTTCTTTTCTCTAGCGGATGTGGTCAAAAGGCCGAGGCCATGTGGCAAGTCTGAATTCTCCTGTGCCAATCACCGCTGCATCCCAGCTGAGCTGCAGTGCGACTTTTTTGACGATTGCGAAGACGGCGGATCGGATGAGCGCGACTGCAAGGCATGTAAGTGTACCTCCTTGTGTAATCCTTTATCCTTTGCATGTTCCGTTTCTGTATTTTGTGGAGTAAAATCTTTAAAGTGTCTCATTTTGTCCCCTGTGGGTCACAGATTCTGTAGATGGTGCGTGTCGAGACTTGTGCGGAGACGACGCTTTCTGCAACCATACAAAAACACCCTCAGTCTGCCAATGCAAAGTCGGATTTCAGAGGAACCAGAAGAACAAACAATGTGAAGGTACAGAATTAAAAAAAAAAAAAACACCATTTATTTGTAACGTGACCCTTTTCCCACTGAAATCATCGTTTTTTTATTTAATTATAAATATTTATTATATTTTTATTTTTTATATTTATTATTATATAATATTTATTATATAATTATATATTTATTGTTTGTGTGGTTGGTTTGGTTTAGTTTTTCAGTTGTGTTCAGTTTTTTTGTATGTCTTTTGGTTCATTGTTCAGTTTGGTTTTGGTTTGTTTTTATTTTGTCTGGTTTAACATTTTAGTTTTCTTTCTGTTTGGCATATTTTTATGTGTTGTTTTTAACTTAATATTTGTTTTGCTTTGGTTATTTATTTATTTAAATTCCAAATCTCTTTCCACTGACATCACATAAAAAAAAAAAATTCTCAATCAGTCATTAATTCATTACAAATAATAATAATACTTTTTTCTGTTAAATATTGAATTTATTTAAAAAATACATCTATCCAAAAATAATATATATAAAATATATTAAATATTTAGTATTAATGGTGCAAAATTAGAATTTTAGTTCATGTAGTTACATTTTAGTCCTGGTACTTTGCTGTATTTTCTTGTCTTAGGAGGTTTGAGAATTACTGTTATAGATTAAATGGAACAAGGTACATCAACATGAATAGCTGTCTTTTAAAGCTGAATTCTGTGTAGCTCTGTGGCTCAAGAGATTTTCACTTGGATTCTGCAGTATATTGTAGCATGCAGAACGTTTTGAAGTTTGAAGTGATTTATAATGGGTCAATTTTTCTTTTTGTCAACAAGGTTCTCAGACATGATTCAAAGATTTATCAAGTGTTGGATGTTTCCACTTCAGTTTTGAGCAAGAGCTGATTCGTGATATAATAAATCATTCTGTAAAAGCCTTACATATCTATTGTTTTATTATTTATAACTGAATACTTTTGGTGAAATATTGAGCTGGAAACATGAACCGGTGCTATTTTTCATTAAAATAAATGACATTTGGTTTGGTATTTTGTGATATAACGCAAAGACACAATGCAAATACTTGCCCCTAGCACATCCCCAGTGGTTGCTTGTCTTTTGTACAAAGCCCACAATGCAAAAGTCTCTTTGTATTCAGTTCCAGTGCTGGCATTAAACAGTTGGAGGTATGTCAGCGGTCGCTTCAGGGTTAGGTCGCTTCATCTCACTGAGAATAACAAGAAGCCCAGAAAGCAGCAGGCGCTGAACGCAGATAGCAGAGATTCAGCTGAAATCCCAAACAGAGTGTCATCCCTGCAGCACTTGTTAAAAATGACACTGGAGAGTGTGTGGGAGAGGCTGATGGATGGATATGTTCCTCTCTTTCCTCAGAGGTGAACGAGTGTCTGCGGTTCGGAAGCTGCTCGCAGTATTGCACCAACACCAAGGGCTCGTACAAGTGCACTTGTGACCGAAACTTCAAGGAGATCGATGGGGAATGCATCACAAAGGGTAAAATATATTGTTTAATACAAATATACATCAAAAGGATTTGGTTTTCTGGCATTCTGTTACATTTTTATAAAAGTAAACTGTTTTAGGCTGATTTTAGTTGCTTGCCCTGATGCAAAACACTTCAGGTTTCAAGTTAACGTTTGATTTGGTTTTCTCGAGTCATTGTTTGAACATCAATGATTAAAGACATCTGTTTTGCTTTTTTTTTCTCTTTTTTTTTTTTTTTTTGGTTATGTTTATTTTGATTTGGTGTATTTTTTATTTTTTTTTTGCTTATTAATTAATTAATTTATTGTTTTGTTTTACTTTTTGTTTGATTTATATATATATATATTGTGGCTTGTTTTACTGTTTTTCTTTTTTTTTTGTTTTTTTTTTTTTTTTTGGTTATGTTTATTTTGATTTGGTGTATTTTTTATTTTTTTTTTGCTTATTAATTAATTAATTTATTGTTTTGTTTTACTTTTTGTTTGATTTATATATATATATATATTGTGGCTTGTTTTATTTTTTATTTTGATTTGTTTTGCTTTTGGCTTTGTTCATTTTTATTTTTATTTTTATTTTATTTTTTGTGATGTTTTGGTTTTGTTTTGTCTTTTTGTCTGTATTTATTTATTTTTTTTTATCTTTTTTGTTTTGCATTTTGCTTTTTTTTTGCTCTGTATTTGGTTTTGGTCTTTGGTTTTGTTTATTATTATTTTTATTTTTTTTGTTTGTGGTGGTTTGGCTTTGTTTTTACTGTTTTTTTTATTTTATTTTTATTTTGTCTTTTTATATTTTGCTTTGTTTTGTTTTTTGTTTGCATGGTGTTATGGGTTTTTCTTTGTTTTCTCATGTTTTGTTTTGTTTCACTTTTTTGTTTTATCTATTTTTTACTTTTTACGTTTTGATGTGGTCTTTTGGTTTTGTTCATTATTTGCTTTATTTGTTTGCTTATTTATTGGTATTGGTTATTTGTTTGTCTTATTATTTTCTTTTTGCTTTGATTTTATTTATTTGTTTGTTTTGTTTATTTAATTTGTTTCACACATGTATCCCTGTGGTCAGGACCAGAAGATCAGGTCCTCTATGTGGCCAATGACACAGAAATCCGCAGTTTTGTGTATCCTTACAACCAGTCTCATGGACATACTCAGCTGGCCCGAATCTCTGACAGCGCTCGCATCATCGGCATGGACGCGCTATTTCACCATCACAAGTTTGTGTGGGCCACTCAGTTTAACCCCGGGGGAATATTTTACAAAGACCTCCAGGACAGGAGTGCAGTCACGTCAAACAGTGGAGTCATAGTAAGTCAATAACAACCATTAATACAGATTTCAGCAGTTCTGTTACATTAAACCTCTAACTTTTTAATACTTCTTTCAAATTCTATTTGATATTTTCCTCATGAAACCTCAGAAACTAGCATGGTAACATACCTAAGGTGGTGCTGAAATTTCACTACGCTCTATATTTGCAGTGTCCAGACTTCCGGAGGCCCAGGGACATCTCGGCCGATTGGGTGACAGGAAACCTATACTGGACGGATCACTCCCGGATGCACTGGTTCAGCTACTACACGGCACACTGGCGCAGACTTCGCTATTCCATTAACGTGGGACAGCTGGGGGGTCCCAACTGCACTCGGCTCATCACAGACATTGACGAGGAACCTTTCGCTATTACCGTTAACCCTGTACGAGGGTAAGTGTCCAATTTTGAGGCCTGACTGTTACGTCAGGCAACAAGTGTATAATGTTCTCCATTGTTCTTTAGGATGATGTACTGGACTGTGATTGGTGACCACTCTCACATTGAAGAGGCCGCCATGGATGGGTCCTTGCGTCGCATTTTGTTGGAGAGGAACTTGCGTAGACCGACGGGTGAGATGCTAGTCAGATCACATTTATTTGAATGAATCATAACATTTATTTGAATTATCAATTGTTTGTTCGAGAGAGAGAAAGAGAGAAAGAGAGAAAGATGACAGTTGTGTGTGTGAATTACCTGCATCTGTGCATCTCTCTCTACAAACAATGACGTTGTGAGTTTAGTTACTTAAACAGAGATTTTACCTCCTCGTTGCTTAGGAATATAATGCCGTTATATGTATATAATGTATATATTTATTTATTTATTCAATAATTAATGTTTTATTGTTTTATATTTGTATTAATTATATTAATTATATTATATATTAATATAATTGTATTGTATTGTAATAAAATGTTATAATATAATTGTCTATATCTTTTCAGGACTTGCAATTGATTATTACAACCAGCGGCTGTACTGGTCAGACTCTGAGCTGTCTCAGATCGGGAGCGTGCGTTTCGATGGCTCTGATTCTCTGGTGGCTGCTGGCGGTCATGATGGTGAGTTTGCATGGTTTGGAAATTGTACAATATTCAGAATCAACCTCCAGTTTTTTATCATGGGAAAAAGAAAAGAAAAAAGAAAACACACACACCCAAACATCTTCAGCTCAGGCCAGCCATTGATTCCAACATTTGAAGAGCTGCAAAAGCTAAGCTTAGTGTAGTTTATATAAACTCACCAGATTTCCATTTCTATTGCCTTTCAGACTGTGATTGGAAAAATGCTATTTTTGGGAAAGCATCAAAGTTGAGTTGAGGATGAATTTGAATCCAAAGCTCTTGCAAAACCTAGTTAACTGTCTGCTGCTGACATAGACAGCTACTTTCTAAGCCAACTTAGTAGGAAGTGCCTGATTTTGCAACAACTTCATCCTTGAGACAATCAACACACAACTGGACTATAGGGATAGACATTTTTCAAAAATATTGTATTTGAATATTTGGGCTCATTCAAAAAAAACGAATATTCGGTTATTTAAATGACGTTTAACAAGAAAGACGTTATTTTTTAATAATCAAATTTTTAATGTTCTACAACAACATTACGTTTTGAGAATTTTGAGATAAACAATAATGTCCACATGCGCGGATGAAAGTTGGCTCCTCAGTCTGATAACAATAAGAACGCGCACCGACACAGACGTTCCAGAGACACAAAGATAACGGTGTGCTAACTTTCTTACAGCATTTTGTGTTTTCTGTCCCTCGAGGAAACTTGAAGGAAGCATATGTCTCAAGATCATCAGATAAGCTCTCTTCTCGGCTCACTCGCGGTACAGTTGCGCTTACCTGCAGACATATGACTGACAGTTAAAGCAACCAATCAGGTTTTGTTTTGTGCCGTGTCATGTTTATGGTTGTGGAAATATCCCCACAATAACAGACCGGTGTGTAAAACTCTTGGACGTATTTAAAAGAGTCTATGTTGCGAACTTTACATATTTCACATGCTTTTGAAAATCCAATGTTTAGTTAATCCTGATAAGCGCTCATTGTTGCAGTTGTAAACACATTGAATTACCTGCATCTGTGCATCTCTCTCTACAAACAATGACGTTGTGAGTTTAGTTACTTAAACAGAGATTTTACCTCCTCGTTGCTTAGGAATATAATGCCGTTATCCAGTATCTAAGCCATTGTATTAATAAAAGTCGCGGGGCTCCTGTGTTTGCATAGGTTTATAAATGATTTACCTTACAAATCTGATGAAATGGCACACGTTACATTCCCAGATTAATGTTATAATAAACCCAAACTCACAGCAATATGCAGAGATGGAGTTTGAGACGCTCCACGCATGTAAATGATAGCAGTTTGTGTGGAGCAGCATTTACTGTGAACGGAGCCGCTCTGAGATGCATGTATGTGTGTAACCTACACGCATGTAAATAATTAAAGCGCACATATTAAACCGGCATTGCATATATTTATTTAATTGCATCATAGCGTTTGTGAATTCACTATAGCATTATGCTTTATTATGATTTTTAAATGAGTTTAATATATCACGCAGCCTTGGAAGACGGTCTAATAATGATTTTCATGGATTCTCATCTGTGAAATGCACCATTTCCGATAATTTGCCGATTACTTGACGCAGGCAAAATGCAATTGAGTAGTTGAATTGAATCGGCCGTATGCATCAGACGTTCAGCCAACAGTCCGTGGGCGTGACGTCTGAGGCTGAGACTCTGTTCACAGAGACTAGTCTTATTTGTCTTATTTGGTTTTGTTACAGGAATTTCTCAACCCTTCCGAATTGACCTGTTTGAGGACTACATCTACGGGGTCAGCATGAAACACGACATCTTCAGGGTTCATAAATATGGGAAGCTGCCCGCCGAAAAACTCAGTCTGGGTGTGGAGAGAGTGTCCAGCATCTTGGTCTTCCATCGGTACAAACAACAGGAGGGTGAGTCTTAAAAGGTGTCTCAATCGGCAAGGATGATTTGAAGAGTTAATTCACTCACAAATGAGACTTCTGTCATCATCTACTCACCCTCATGTCATTCCAAAACCTTATGACTTTGTTTTTCCTTGAAAAATACAAACTAAGTTTCTGTTTTCCATTACGATGAAAAGGTTTAATAATCAGAAATGTAAAAAAAAAAATGTTTGGAAGGACATTAGAGTGAATAAATGATGACAGAAGTTAAATCTTTTGATCAAATGTTCCTTTAAAGCCATCATGGTTGTGCATCTTCCCGAGGACCATTCCAGCATGAGATTTCTTGCCAGTAGTCAGTTTAATTTCATGTTTGAATTGTTGAAATCTGATTGGACTTCTCGTCTGCGGCCAGATAGACCTTATTACAATCACATATTACTGTCAAATGTGTTTATTATGCAATTACCGTCTCTAATCAGATGGATGAAATGTTGTATTTTGTTAGAATTGCAGAAAAGCAATTGGAAAAACGGAGTCTCCAATGTTTTGAAGTCATGAAATCAAAATCTGGCTCTACTTATATTCTGAATACATGTCTCTAGTCTTATTTTGCACAATTTGTTAGCACACAATAAAAATAAATAAATAAAAACCTTTGTAATCCTTTTAATGTTTCATATTTGAATATGTTAGTGCTTTTATTGTTATATAAATATATAATATTTATTTAACAATAAAACTACTGCTAAATGTAAATATTTAATATTGTTAATATGTATTAGTACTTGTTATATTACATATGTTTTTATATAGAAACTAAATAAATATAAATAATTATG
>NW_015548207.1:1594127-1594467 GCF_001515605.1 Sinocyclocheilus anshuiensis | reverse complement strand
TTACCAAAGACAATTATTTATATACATATATACAAATAAATTTGTTCAAAAATGAATTAAATAATAAATTAGTTAATTTTGTATGGAAATGCATCACACATTACGGGTTAAATTTGTTCGAAATGTTTCTTATTTTTTATCTGTTCTGACAGCATTTCTGGATTTATATTCTAGAGTCTTTTTAGTTTATATTTCTCTTTCGCGACCGGTGTGTCCCTGCTCCCATTTATCCTTTAGTCTTTTTATGTGTGTTTTCCTTCCTCTTCCTTCCATTAGGTTTCTTTTTTTCACTGTACTCTCTTCTCTTATCCTCTGCTGATCTCTCTCTCCGTTATAAAGC
>NW_015548207.1:1582718-1593452 GCF_001515605.1 Sinocyclocheilus anshuiensis | reverse complement strand
TAAGATGCGCGTTAAATATCGCATGTGATTTATCGTGCAGCCCTATCTCACATGCACACATTACACCATCGACTAAAAGCTTTTAGATAGATAGTTTGTTATATGCTAGGAGAATTTCATCTTTCTGGCGAATAATATGCTGGTGGTATGAAAGACACAATGTTCTGCTCTTTTGTAGCATAACATTTCTCTGATCTCCACATATAATGTTTTTTTTTTATAAATTACATAAAATGTAATTTAGACCATTTTTACTCTCTCTGGCCCTTAGAATTAAACAGCCTGTTTTACTACTGTACCTTTAAGACCATCTGCAAATGACCTATTTTATGATTGGCTTGCCTCTGCTGAGTAAATTACACTGATGTTGATCAAGGCATTCAGGTACAGAAAAATGACTTTTGCGGAGAAAACTGCAAATGTATTTTAAATAAATTTAATATTTATTTTATTTTACATATGTATTTTATTACAAAAAAATTGCTAACTGTTTTGCTACACTGAAGATCCATTGATTTTTTTCATTTATTAATTAATTTATTTGTACTTGTTTAAATTTACATTTTACTCTGCTTTGTTTGGTTTTGTTTTATCAGTTTAATTAAATATTTTGCTACACTACACTAAAGATTCACTGATTTTTTTAAACTGGTTTAATAATGTTTTTTTATTTTGTTTTGTTTGTTTTGTTTCAGTTTAAATCTAGCGTAGCGTTATTTCTGGCAGGTCACGTTAGTCAAGCTCGCATCAGCTGACTCTCAGCTGATCCCCAACAACCTATGGGAATACGACACCTATCTAAGCATTCATATATAAGGTCCCTTAGTATTATCAGCAGTTTTCGCATTGCTCAATAGCTAATTACCCTTCTCCATCCCCAACTCCTCCTCTGTCAGTCAGGATTCAGCCTTCTGATTCTCCTTTGAATCAGACTAATTCTAAAATGTGTATATAACATTATTGAACTTTAACGATATCTGCAATACATTTATGTTGGTTCTGTTCTGTTTACCCTGGGGGGTTATCGCTGCTCTCCCTGCTCTCATCCATGCTAGGCTGCATGGATGCGCAGGGAGTTCTTGCCCAGAACAGAACCATACCGCCAATCCAAACTGTATGCTAATTGTCAATCATCTTTGACGATAGTGGTCCTGACAGAACTAAATATTTTGCTACACTAAAGATTCACTAATCTTTTGAGCTGGGTTAATTGTGTTTTTTTTTGTTTGTTTGTTTGTTTGTTTGTTTGTTTGTTGTTTGTTGGCTTGTTTGATTAAATTTAACTGTATGTTTTGCTGCACTAACCATTCACTTGGAAGATGACTTTTTCCTTGAACTGTGCATTCAAACCAATCGAAAGAGCAGAAAGCATTGTATATCTCATGTCATGTTCATTTCCTCTTGTCTTCCTCTCTTTTTCAGTGTCACCCATGTGTTGAGGAAACTGCTACATATATATTTACTTGAATTATTTTATTTTTTTAATGTATTTTTTAAACTTCAGTTAATATTTTGCTACTGGAATGCACAATTTTTAACAGTTAATTTTATTTTATTAACGATTGAGTTTTTTTTTTTCGTTTTGTTTTAACTGATTTTTGAATCAGTGTCTCTACATGATCTGTCCTCATTTGAAAGTGCAAAAAAAAAAAAAAAAACTATATACATCCCATTTTGTGCTCATTTTCTCATCTCTTCCTCTCTCTCTCTCAGTGTCCAATCCATGTGCAAAGATGAATTGTGCTTTCCTTTGCCTCCTGAACCCCAGTGGGGCCAGATGTGTGTGTCCTGAGGGGAAAATTCTGCTGAACAGGACCTGCACGGCCACCAACATCTCAGGTACATCTGTCAAAACGTGCTCAGCAGGATGCTCTTACATCACTAACAGAGAGGCCCTGGCGTGTCAAACTGGAATGTTTCACTTGAGTGATTTTGACTGAAGTGTTTACTATTCTGGGCCCTTTGCCCACACATGCAATCCACCTGAAGCCCATGTGCTAGAAAAGACAGCGATCGTGTTTATAGCATTGATTCAGTCCGAGAGGACGGGAAACTTGTGTATCTTAGAACCAGCTTAGCAACCACCCAGAGCACCCTAGCAACGGAAATCAGATGTAGACTGTATATATTATTTTTCTTTCTTTCTTTCTAAAACGTATCAATATACAAAAAGCAAGGCAAAACAAAATATAAAACTTGCATGTTAGAAACAAGCAGAGCATATATAACAACACAAATATAAATGTTTGATACAATAAATAAATAAAACGAAATGTTATGACTGGTCAAAGAAATCTCAAATCAAACATGTAACATGCAGATACATATTTTCAATAATCAAACAATTGAAAAATGTAAATAAATATAAAAATACTAATAAAAAATTAAATAAATAAACAAACAAACATGAAAAAAAAAATAGATCATTCTAAAAAATTCCGGTAATCTCAATAACTTCTGCATTGTTATTTTTCATAAATCCTAATGAAATAATGGTTAATTTTGAAAAATTAATAAATACATTTTGAAAAGAGTTTAGGTCTTGATAAATTTGGCTTTATAAACAAAGAATTTAGCAAGAATTAATATATACTTTACAATATAATACACTATACAATATACACTATTTGTATTTGCCACAATACTTCACAATAATACAAATGCTTAAATTTAATAAACATCAATCTTTACTAAAAATCTATCAATATTAAAATTGATAATTGATATCAGTAAGTGTAATCTGGACTATACATTCCTCAAAGCCTTTTTTAATTTGTGTCATATTAAATATTATTTAAATCCAATAAATGTATTTTAAATAAAACTGGTTAATAAACACAAAACTAGTTTATTGTCATTTTTTTAGTCTCTATATACAGATTTTATAAGCAACTAAATACATGTAAAAATGTCCTTACTAATTATAATAAGCTTAAAGGCACAATATGTAAGATTTTTTTATTAAAATATCTCCATGAACGTGATTTCTGCCCGAGTCCTGTCGGATTGCATCGGCTGTGGGGATGAAGACCACAACTCCCATGATTCCCCACTCAGTCACGGCATCATCAAACTATGCCTTTGTCTCTTTGTTTATTTTGAATACGTGCCCTCCAGCGGAGAAAATTACATATTGTGCCTTTAAGTGAAGGATTTACGTTTTAGGAGATCTTTGTCGTCCGACCTGTGAGAACGGAGGTCGTTGTATCACCAATGAACGAGGGGAATCGCGCTGCTTCTGTTGGCCGAACTACTCTGGGGAGCGATGTGAAATCAGCCACTGTAAGGACTTCTGCCTCAACAGAGGCACTTGCACGGGATCTCCACTAGGTAGGCGCTGTTTCCCATCTGTAAACTGGACATTGTTTGTATCGTGCATATATTTCTGCCTCCTTTCTACTCATATTTCATCTCAAGTATGTTCATCATTTTGTGGTAAACAAGTACACTAGCTATTTGCAAAAAAAAAATCTTTGTTAGTGGCATTGTGTAATTGACACAACAATTGACAAGTACTAAAAAAAAAACATTAATTTGTATAAAAAATGTTAAAAAAAAAATACTGTTTCTGGGGTGGGGGGGTCTCTCTTTTTTTTTTTTTATATGTAATAATTCATATTTTATGATTAAAGTCTCGTATTGTGCAAAAATATTCCCAAAACAATCAGGAACAAACAGGGTTTTCTTGACGCCTGCTCTCGTCTGCTCTCAGAATTCAAAGTAGGCCACAGGCAGAATTATAACTAGTTATGATTAAGTATTCATATTTCCCCATGAGCTGATTCGCTACACAGACATCTGATTCAAGAGGGATTTCTCAGTCTTTTTTCTGTCTGTTCAGAGAAGAAATGCAACAGAAATATATAGCACCTGTGTTGCCTTGTGTTGTTTCAGGTCATCCTGAGTTCTCTGAATAGAGTGAAATGATAAACAAGCAGTGAGATTTATTATTACAAGCACCAAATTTACCAGGATTTGGTGAGGGCGGGCATCATTCTTATAGACATTAGACTCAGTAATAACTGTTTCTTGGGCAATAAACCACAAAAATGACAATTCTTTTATAATTTTCTCACCCTCATGTACAAAACCTTATGCGGAACACGAAAGCAACATTTTAGCTGATTATTCACGCTGCTCTTTTCCATACAATGAAAGTAAATGGTGACCCAGAGTTGCAGACTCCAAAAATTAAATAAACAAATAAATAAGTAAGTGCGTGGTTCTATACTATAGTGTATGAGTATTGTGAACCACTTTTATGTTTTTTTTTTTTTTTTTTTTTAGATTTGAGAAGCCCGCTTCCACCACTGAATAAAAATATTTAAAAAAAGGTTATTGCGAGCTTATATCTCACAATTATGACTTTTTAACTCGCAATTGTGAGTATATATCACGCAATTCTGAGAAAAAAAAAGTCAGAATTGTGAGATAAAAAGTCGCAATTACCTTTTTTTATTCAGTGGAAACGGGCTTCCATATTAAAGTGGTCATCATTTAAATTGTATATTTATTATTGGAATATTAAAAATTTTTTACAAAAATCTATATAATTTTTATATAATTTTTGAAGTATTATTTAAATATTAATTTAAATATTAAATTAAATTGAAATGAAATATTAATTTACATTATAAAATAAGTAAAAATTCTAGATAGATAGATAGATAGATAGATACACTATTTTTATTTATTTTACTACAAATAACTCCTGTGTTCTACTTAAAAAAGAAATGGGTCTTGAACATCGTGAGTGTGAGTAAGTGATAACAGGATTTCCAACTGACTGAAAGACTGCACGCACATGGAATCAGGGTTTTGGACAGTTAATTAGATAGTTGGTAATTGTTCCAGTAAACGAGCGGTATTGAAATTCCCCTGACGCATGAACGCCAACTGCCGACAGCCTGTTTCCCAAAAGTGCACCATCATGTTCACTCACTATCTGTTTGTTATTGGCTTTTCAAGCACATGAGAAGACACCAGACGTTCCTTTGCCTGTTTGTTATCGTAACCTCTATGAAAAATATATCACTGCGAAAGCTTCAGGAAGGTGTTGTGTGAATCCCCACTCCCTGTTTAGTCTTCTTATTCTGAAAGGATATTTTGGCAGGAGCCAAAGGCTGGATGGAAATCAGTTGGAGCGCATTAACGTCTGAGAAACAGTCAGGAATGGTTTCTGTTGGCATCTTTGCGTTAAAACTGTCATTCGCTCCAGCTGGCAGATGGACCACCAACAGAAGGACTGAAGATCCCCGGGCTTTGAGTGTGTTGAACGTGCAAAATCAATGCCCAACAGATGTACTGTCACGCAAATCCCCGCTAGAACGCCGTGACTCTGTCACAGTAACTCAAATAATCTAATTCTGTTGGCTAAGAAAGCAAAGCCTAGCATAGATCGCTGTGATTTATTACTTTATTTATTTTATTTTATTATTTATTTTTTTTCAGTTTTTACGTCAGTAAGTGCTTGTGTATTTTATTCCCTCACAGGCAATTATTTTAGTATTTATTTCTATTTATTCTAGGATTGATTAATGTTTTGAATTAGCTTTTATTTTTATGTTTTCAGTTTTCTTTTTAATTTTAGGTTAAGTTTTAGTAATTGTATTATGAGGTTTATTTTATTTTATTTTATTTTATTGGTGTTCATTATTTTTTTGTGAATATTTATGTTTAGCTTTACATATAATTTTCTTTCCTCTTTCTACTATTTTGTCTCAAGAATGTTTTGCACTAAAACTGAAAGTTTAAATTTGTCTAAAAAAATATATAAAAAAGTTTAGATTCAGTAAGATTTTTATTTTTATTTTAAATACATTTTTATTGTAATATTATGTATATACTATTATAGAATTTATTTTGAATTATGTTAATTTGTATATCAATTCAGTTTTATTTTAATTTTAGTTCAAGTTAGTAATTGTTTTGTTTTTTGTTTTTATAACTTTTTAAAACAATATTTCTATTTAGTTTTTTTATTTTAAGTTTAAATTTTATTTTTAGTTTAAGTTTTACTGATTTTGTTTTGTGCTTCTGTCATTTTTATTATTATTTGTTTTATTTTTTAGTAATTTTAGTACTTATTTTATTTATAATTTTTTTTACATTTTTTATATTAAGATTTTCACCTAATATTTATATTTTCTTTCAGTTTTATTTGAATGAACTAATATTAGTTTTGGTTAGTTTTAAAATAATTAGTTTTAAATATTTTACTTTAAAATAACACAACAGTCTTTCAATTTAATTTTAGTGCTCAGCAGTGTTGGGGGTAACACATTACAAGTAACGCGAGTTACGTAATCAGATTACTTTTTTCAAGTAACTAGTAAAGTAATGCATTACTTTTTACTTTACAAGAGAATATCTGAGTTACTTTTTCAAATAAGTAACGCAAGTTACTTTTTTTTCCAATTTATTGATTGACAGCTCTCCTGTCCCCATGTTGAGAGAAATCAGAAGATGTTACTGTAGTTCTAAAATAAATATGAATATGCATTAATTTATCTCACTCACAAAATAAAAAACAGATTCAGTATTCCTCAAAATGAATAAAAAAAATGCAACTCAGAATATAACGCAAACCTGCAATAATTAAATGTTAAACAACACAAATATCCTTTATGTATTTAATCCCATTCTATTAACCATTATGTCTTTGCTTCTGACCGTCGAAGACCCAGTTCAACCGTACTAATAAGCAAAAATTACTCTAGACAAACATTTGTGTGTCTTTTTTTTATTGCTGAAGTGTGTTGAAATTTCTTCTTCTGCATTCTACTGTACGGACGTAAATGTACTTTCCCTTCAGCCTGAGGCTTATTCATTTCACTTTTGGTGTGAAAAGGCTTTTATGTTTGCCAAAAATAGAACTTTCTTATTTTAAAAACAAACAAGCAAGCCCTGTCCAGATTTCAAAAGTAACGTAATGCATTACTTTCCATAAAAAGTAACTAAGTAACGTAATTAGTTACTTTTTTATGGAGTAACGCAATATTGTAATGCATTACTTTTACCTTCCACCTTCCCCAACACTGGTGCTCAGTTATGACCTGCTCGGTTTATCATGTACTCTGAGTCAAAAAAAAAAAAAAAAGAAAAAGTTTTTATATATATTTGTGTGTGTTTATGGAGTTATGCAAATTATGCAAATCAGGTAAAATAGTCCAGCCACACTTAAAGTCACTAAAATAATGTATTTCCTGCAGGTAAGCCCACGTGTCGCTGCGCTCTGGGTTTCACCGGTCCTCTGTGTGAGAAGCGTGTTTGTGACGGTTACTGTCTGAACGGAGGCACATGTGACGTGACCCTAGGGAACCAACCCGTGTGCCACTGTCTGGCAGAATACACTGGAGAACGCTGTCAACACCGTGAGTATCAGCCTGTTTCATGATTGTTTTTTGTGTTCATTAGCTTAGTTTTGATACCTAGTCTACTATTAGGCAACATTATCGGCATCGTAGGCCTGCTTAGTAGGCTGCTATCACACTGTTAGCTTAGCAGCATGCTAACGTCAGACTGTTGGAATCAATTGCGAGTAGCACTATTTCGACACTTAAAGCACTTGAAATTAGTCAGTTGATTTGAAGAGGAGGTAAGATATGAATATGGCATACATGGCTTCAGATCATTCATTATAATTGTCTCTCTTTCTATCTGATGACAGATATTTGTCACCATTATTGCGTGAACTCCAAAGGCTGCACACTGTCCGGCTCGGGACACGTGGAGTGTGTGTGTCCCACCCGCTACGAGGGGCCAAAATGCGAGACGGACCGATGTCTTCGCTGCCGAGGGGCCCCGTGTATCGTTGACGAAGAGACTGGAGACGTCACCTGCAAGTGTGTATAAAGTGACATTAGCACTAATTTATTAAGTAATATACAATATATCGAAAGTGTAAATATAAAATGGGTCCATAATCTGCCACTTATATCGACCTCTATATTTGTATGTTAGAGAGAGGCAGAGAAACCAATGAGAGACACCAGCGTAAAAGAGCACAGGATATAAACGCAAAAAGACAAAGAAAACAGTAAAACTGAAGAAACAAAAGTAGTTCTGCTGTCCTATTGATTCCTGCTGTTAAAGGGACAGTTCTAGAGAGAGAAAAAATGACTGTAAAAGTAAAGAAAATAAAAAGTGCTTCTGTTTTATAGTTGATACGGAAAAAGCCCTTAAAGGGACAGTGCGCCCAAAAATTTTAATTTTATTTCATTTAAATCTCATTCCAAACCTGTATAAGAATCTTCTTCAGAACACACACACAAAAATCTTTATAAGAAATTAAGTCACTGTTGTCCAGGAAATTACAATGAACAGGAAGTGAAGCTTTAAAGCTTCAATAAAGGATATAGATGTGCAATAAAAGTATTGTAAAAAATGGTTCATGAAACTTATTCAATATTTTCTAAGACATCTAAAGCCATACAGATTTGTGAATGAATCATTCAGATGGGTTTGCGAACTGAATCAGCTGATTCATTAACAAAATTTGACACTCTTATTGACAAGATCTAAAAGGATGATTTATTCATGAATCAGACTTTTTTTCACAAACACACCAAGACCGAGCTTATAAACAGTTAGCCAATCATAACGGAGCTCATTTACATAGACTGTTTTGCTACCGTACCTTTAAATGGCTGCAATATAACAAAGAGTGAAAAATTGAAGGGGGTCTGAATACTTTCCGTACCCACTGTATGTTTAATTTAAAAACTCAGAGAAAGGTTGGAAAATAGTCATGAACTAAATTACAATATTTTTGGTGCAAGAAACCTTGACATTATAAATGGAATGCTAAATATATTTCAAGTTTTCTAGAGAGAAAAATACTATATAGCTGAAGACAGTACACCCCAAAAATGTAATTTTCTTTCCATCCAAATCTCATTGCACACCTTTATGACTTCCTTTCTTCTGCAGAACACATAAAAAAAAGAATTTAACGAGAAATTAATTTACTATTCTCCAGGAAATTGCAGTGAACAGGAAGTGAAGCTTTGTAGCTTCAATTAAGAATGCAGACACATCATACAACTGTTGTAAAAATGTAATTTAAGTCATTAATCGCTGTGAGTCACTCAGATTTGTGAATGAATCATTCAGATGGGTTTGCGAACTGAATCAACTGATTCATTGACAAAATCGGACTCTCTGATTGACGAGATCTTAAAGAATGATGTATTCATGAATCAGACAGTGCTACTTTTCTCAAGAACACACCAAGGCGAGCTCATGAATGGCTAGCCAATCACAACAGAGCTCATTTAAATAGAGCCTTAAAGGTACAGTAGCAAAAAATCCCGTTTCATTTAAAAGTTTGGAGAAAGGTTGGAAAATGGTCACAAAGAACTAAAGTACAACGTTTTTGGTGCAAGAAACCTTGACACTGATTTTAATGTTAAGTACATAGTTTCTAGTATCACTGAATGGAATTGTGCATTTAATAATCGCTTTAAAGCAAGTGAGAGAAACCGACCACAATGAAATGGACGGAGAGTGAAACTGTTATTGCGCTAATAGCGGCAGCTCATTTGAATCCTTTTTACATAAAATGACTGATTTTTTTTGTCCTTTGAAAAAAAAAAATCCATAAGTGAAGAAAGAAATTGATAGATGGGCGGCAGAAAGCGACAAAGCTGTTAAGCCATTGTACAGCAACTGAATGCGGCAGTGGACGTACTCCGTCTTTCAGCTGAAATTATTTGAGATTTGTCTGGCTGCCGTGAATCCCTCAGTGATGGAGCTTTTACTTTCCTCTTCAACACATAATAAACCCTACCAGACTAATATTTTTTTTTATCTGCCTACATTTTTCTTGTTTGCCAAAGGCATTTTATCTGGAGGAACAGGATATGGTGCTCTTTCAAAAACATTTGGAGGAGAAAATAAGTGTAAATCACCATTTTTTTTCCTGAAGTAAATCAGCCTGAATGGATCAAACTAGTGAAAATGAATGGGATGGCAAACATCAGTCCTTCCAAGAAGAATAAGTATTCATAAAAGTATGAATCCCCCTCATAATGTCAGGCCAAGCAAAGTCAGAAGTCTCTCAAAGTCTCTTCCTTTACGTGTTCTTGAAGAAAATCTCACTAAAGATGGACACAAATCTTTTATTGGCTTTAACCAGGACACCTGGTCTTCGTTTCCACTTCTTTTTCCCATTTCTCGTCGCCATTGATGGTCTGATAAAGCCATTGTGCCCTTCAGTGGCGAATCAATTTGCATTCAAATGAATCAATCTTGTGTTTTTCTTTGGCTGCTGAAGGTGAAGGGTTGGTAATGATGGTGGCCAGACATTGCCTAGAAAAATGAGTGCGTCCTGCTTATATAGACCTGCTTGATTTCAAATCACCCCATCAAAGGCTCTTTTTTTGTCTTTTGTTTGTCCGTCTTCTATTTCATTATCTTTCTCGAGCAGTGTTTCATTAGAGCTTGCTTTAGTGGGTCTTAGTAGATGAAGGCGGCTGGAGATGCTGCTAGAGTTTTGTATTAAATTTGAATAAAGGACTTGTGTGTCCAGCTAGTTTATGGTTTGCATTAATCGAAAAGTAGCCTTTCATTTGGATCATATCATTCCTAGAAGACGTTCTTTAAAGGGGTCATATGATGCAATTTCAAATTTTCAATTTAGTACAAGTTACAAGCTGTTCGTGCATAGATAAGATCCCTAAAGTTGCAAAGATTAAAGTCTCAAATCCAAAGAGATATTCTTTATAAAAGTTA
>NW_015548207.1:1555573-1581791 GCF_001515605.1 Sinocyclocheilus anshuiensis | reverse complement strand
TTTTGAGCAGTGTAGAGTAGCTCTTGTTGTTTGTCATTTCTCCGACAAGATGCAACATGGTCTCACAAATGCAGACATGGTTTTATGTTTACGCGGCACGATGCAACTGTAATGTGGTGTTTGGGTTTTGTTTCATGTTTTTGTTTTTGTGTCTTTTATTTTGTAGTTTGATTTCTGCTGTTAGCATCATGCTTCCCTTGCCTCATGTCTCTCTGCCTTGTGTATGTATTGGGTTCTCACTTACGCTCGCCTTCAGTGGACTAATTCGTTACAGCAACGCGTAAAACGACAGTATAAGTCATTATAATATGTAATTATGTTCCCACTGGATGCAACAAATGCCTCGTTTATAATGGGTTTTTTTATGTTTTTGTCTCGTCGCTCCTTCACAGTATGGTAAGGGGCGTAACATTTCCGTCACTTGACGCTTGAGGATTTCGGCCAATCACAACACACTGGATAGCTGACCAATCAACGTACACCTCGCTTTTCAGACCAATGAGCTTTGTAAAAATCAACACGTTTCAGAAAGGCGGGGCATAGAAGAGAAACAATAATGTACAGTATGTGGAAAATAATGTGTTTTTTTAACCTTAAACCGCATAAACACATTTCAGTACACCAAATACACAAAATAATGTTCTTTTTTGCAACTTCATATGACCCCTTTAAACTTAGTTCAGATCTGCAGATTTGCGTTGTGTTGTGTGCAGACGGCTTTGTGTGGCCCAGAGAAGCTTATTTGTTTTGTATAGCAGTACAATAGCTAATAATTGATAATATGGTGATCAACAATTTTTTAGATTTTTTGCAATGTGACTTTCTCTCCAAATTCTCATTACTGCAAT
Source organism: Sinocyclocheilus anshuiensis (assembly GCF_001515605.1). Lineage (NCBI taxonomy): Eukaryota > Metazoa > Chordata > Actinopteri > Cypriniformes > Cyprinidae > Sinocyclocheilus > Sinocyclocheilus anshuiensis. The sequence continues at coordinate 1,580,943 of NW_015548207.1, read as the reverse complement.
GCATCGGATCATCTAACATTTAACTAAAGTTTTTTTTTTTTTTTTTCCCATTATTTATGTGGAAAATAATGTGTTTTTTTAACCTTAAACCGCATAAACACATTTCAGTACACCAAATACACAAAATAATGTTCTTTTTTGCAACTTCATATGACCCCTTTAAACTTAGTTCAGATCTGCAGATTTGCGTTGTGTTGTGTGCAGACGGCTTTGTGTGGCCCAGAGAAGCTTATTTGTTTTGTATAGCAGTACAATAGCTAATAATTGATAATATGGTGATCAACAATTTTTTAGATTTTTTGCAATGTGACTTTCTCTCCAAATTCTCATTACTGCAATGCATCGGAGCATCTAACATTTAACAAAAGTTTTTTTTTTTTTTTTTCCCATTATTGTTAGTAGTGATTGACATCAGTGTAAAACCAAAACGTTCAGTTTTCATTAAAATGCCTTGTGATAATGGGAATAAGACTATTTGTTTATTTTATATTTTTAGTTACTGAGATTTCTTTATTTATGATTTATCTGTTTGTTAATTTATTGTGCATTATGGTAATGATCGTTTTTTGCATTAATATAATGAGTGATCATTTATTTTTCATTCATTTTGCATTGCATTCATGAGAATGAGATTTTTTTTTTTGTATTAATGAAAATACTTTATATTAATTTATTTATTTTTATATTACAGTACTGATAATTTTTTTCCATTAATATAATGAGATTTTATGTTGTTTACTTAATTAGATTTTTTTTTTTTGCAATGTAATGCAAATTAATTATGTATTTTATTTTATTGTTTGTTCAGTTTTTGCATTACAGTACTAAGAATTAAATTGCTTTTCATTATGGTAATTATATTTATTAATTTACTTGGTATTATGTAATGATAATGATCATATTTGTTTGTTTATTCATTTATTTATTTTACATTATAATAAGAAGAATTAGATTACTTTATTAGTTTGTTTATTGTAATTGGAATGAGTCTATCTATCTATCTATCTATCTATCTATCTGAATGAGTCTATCTATCTATCTATCTATCTATCTATCATTATGGTCATGAAAATAAGTTTAATTTTTTTTTGCTTTATTTATTTATTGTTTGTGTTTGTTTGCTTCTAATGAGAATGAAATGTATTTATTCTGCATTATGATTTTGCAAGTTAGATGATTTTAGTTTTTGCATAAAGATAATTAGATTGATCATTTGTTCGTTCATTCATAGTAATGAAATTATATTTATTTTGCATTAAGGTAATGAGAATGAGATTATTTAATTTATTTTTAATAAAATGTTTATATTGCAGTAATTGACATGAAAGTAATATCACAAAGCAAAATATTTGAATAGTCCTGAAAGCAGGATTCATTTGCTTTATGCAGGATAGTGTTTCATACAGTATGTGAAATGTTACCCAGGCATGTTCTTAAAGGGGTCATATGATGTTGCTAAAAATAACACATCGTGACATAGACATGTGGGGGCGTGTTAGAACGAGCCGTTTTAGGTAGGCGTGGTTGACTCTTAACTTTTATAAAGAATACCTGTTTGGATTTGAGACTTTAGTCGTTGCAACTTTACAGATCGTCTTTATGCACCAAGAGCTTGTAACACTCCAAAGAGAAAGGAAAAATTGAAATCGCATGATATGACCCCTTTAACAGGTTTCATGAAATTCACCCTAATGTTTGTGAAAAGGCTGAACAATGTTCATAATTAATTTTCATGTTCACATCACCCAGTCTTATAGAGAAGGGCATGATAGCCTACTGCTGTTTGCTGTGTGGGTGTGGGTGTGTGTATTTCAGGCCTTCTTTCTGTTGTGTTGTCCTCACGACTCTCCTTTGGTCTGGTTGCGTTCTCAGTTGCCCGTCCGAGTTTAAAAGCCCGAGGTGTGACGAGAGAGCTAACCCGTGCGATCACTACTGTCAGAACCAGGGCGTTTGTTCCCTCACCGCCTATAACAAACCTCGCTGCAAGTAGGTCTTCCTGGTTCATCAAATTTACAAAACATTCCAGAACATTCCCACAATCCCATCTGCCGCGGTCAGCATGCGTCTGGCCTGTTCGTGGAATGAACACGCACAAACATCGCAAACCAACTCGCACAGCTTCCAAGAGCACGTTTCACATTTCGCATTGCACTCCGGTTTTCCGGACACACGCCGCCATTTCTCCGCACCATGCTGTAGGTGTGCGTTTGTTTCATTTGTATGCTTTCCATGACTGGAATTTTTTAATAAGTGTTAGTGGTTATAGTTCTGCATATGCTGAGGACGATGTGTCTTTGATTGCTCTTCTAGTATCCATTATTTATCATCTTCTTTTGTTGCAGTATTCATAATTTCCTCTATTCGTTGTCTTTCCATTTTGATGTTCCGTATTTGACGTGCATTTTTCTGCCTTTTTTCTCTTTGCTTATGTTTAAACATGCAGGGCACTTTTCACGAATATGGTACACTGGTGTGCCAAGGTTTTTTTTTTTTTCTGCATAAATAAATAAATAAACAAGGAATAACTATTTATGTATGTATTTATTTTTGTTTGTTTTGAACCCTATTACATATGTTTGCTAAACTAATATATAACATAAAATTGACCCAGCATGAAAACCTGCTATATTTAAACATAGAAAAATGTCAGTAGTTTATAAAGTCTTGGCATTAATGATTATAAAAAAAAATAAAAATCATATATATATATATATATATCACTACAACATTATTGTTTTAAACTGTTTTATTATTTTATTTATGTTTTAGTATATGAAAATGTTATAATGTTTCATATATTTTATATACCTAATAATTTATATACAGTGGGAGAAATATTTATTTGATCCCCTGCTGATCTTGTAAGTTTGCCCACTTACAAAGAAATGTAATTTTTTATTTTAGGATTATGTTCACGAATAGAGAAAGAATACCAACCAAAAATAAAAAATAAACATTATATAAAGGTTAGAAATTGATTTGCATTTCAGTGAGTGAAATAAGTATTTGATCCCCAAGCAAAACATGACTTAGTACTTGGTGCAGAAACCCTTGTTGGCAAGCACTGAGGTAAGGAGGGATCTCAGGAGGGATTTTGATTCACTCCTCTTTACAGATCCTCTCTAAATCCTTAAGGTTTCTTGGCTGTCGTTTGGCAACTCGAAGTTTCAGTTCCCTCCACAGATTTTCTATAGGATTGAGGTCTGGAGACTGGCTAGGTCACTCCATGACCTTATTGTGCTTCTTCTTGAGCCATTCCTTTGTTGCCTTGGCGGTATGTTCGGGTCATTGTCATGCTGGAAGACCCATCCATGACCCATCTTCAGTGTTCTGGCTGAGGTTCTCGTCCAAGATTTTACAGTACATGGCCCTGTCCATTTGCCCCTCAATGAGGTGAAGTCGTCCTCTACCCTTAGCAGAAAAACAACCACAAAGCATAATGTTTCCACCTCCGTGCTTGACTGTAGGGATGGTGTTCTTGGGCTCATAGTCAGCATTTCTCTCCTTTCTCATTTCGCGTTTCCTTCTCACCAAGCTTCTTGCTGATGGTCTTGTAGCCCATTCCAGCCTTGTGTCTCTGACATCCTTTGACAGCCCTTTGGTCTCGCCCATGGTGGTGGAAGAGGTTGGAATGGAAGATATAGATTGTGTGGACAGATGTCTTATACACCTAACGAGCTGACATTAGGAGTAACTTCTTAAAGTGGCAGGACTAATCTGTGTTCCACATGGGCACATCTGTGGGAGCCAAAATTCTTGCTGTGTGGTAGGGGATCAAATACTTATTTCACTCACTGAAATGCAAATCAATTATGCATAATTCTAACCTTTATATAATGTGTTTTTTCTGAATTTTTTGGTCTGTATTCTGTCTCTGTCCATTAAAATAAACCTACCATACAAATTACAGACCCTTAATTTCTTTGTAAGTGGGCAGTATATATATACTGTTTCCTAATCCTTGTAAGGTATCTAAATAGATGTAACAAATCAAAAGGTAAAAAATTAAATCCTGTTTCGTACCATATCCGTGGAAAGTACCTCAGACATTTTCAAGTATTTAGTTTTATCTAGCAGAATTGTATCTAGCGGGATATATTTCCACCTCGGTGTGTTTCTTCTGGATCTTCTGTCACCTTCTTCAGACAGCAGTGCATCCATGTGCATCCCTCCTGCAGGAAACATAATCCCTGTCCACAGGAAGTTTGATTAAATATTGTTTTCGACCAGTTTCATTCACGCCACCATCTCTCATAAGTGCATAATCTCTCACGTCAGTGGATTTCTGCTGTGGACGCATGCCGTTTGGATCCAGGAAGCCCCGTGTCACACAAACACACACTTTGCATGTGTCTCAAGTTAGAGTAATGCATCCCTTGGGCTGGGTTTTATACCTCCTCCTGTGATTTATCCTGCGTTTATTATTAACATTTGTTTCCATGCTTGTCAAAACAAAAAAAATCAATAAAAACAAATGATACCATAATAATGAATAAAGGAAACCCAGAGTGAAAAAACTAATTATTGAGGTAAATTAAAACTGTTATTATTTTATATAAATCTAATCATATGTTGATTTGAAGAAGTTAATGCATTGTAAATTTCACCAGCTGTGATATTTGTTTCTGCTTCTCTGTTCACAGGTGTTCTGCAAACTGGTCAGGAACACAGTGCGAAAGACCTGCAACCAAGACCAACCGTTCAGAAAATGTCAGCGGGAGTGAGTGTCACAAACACACACACACGTTTCCCAAAAACTTCACAATCACAATTGATTTCAATGGAGTTTGGTGTTAGCACATGTTGCTAATGGCATAAAAGTACCAAAAAATGATTGTAATGCACATAAATGATGGGTAAAAAGTTCTGTTTTGAATTAGATCGTTCTCATATTGAATTATTTTATTTGAACACTACCCTAGTTCACCATTTTTTATGGTCATTGTAATGCATTCTGGGATTGCCTTATTTAAGCAGGATAATTGTAATTCGGTGTTAGAATTTAGCCAAAACAAGGTATCTCGAAAGTGTTATAATTCTGTAATTTTACGTCAGTTAGTCAGGAGAGAAAATGCAACTACTCTACTCTTCCCTTCTGTCCGAGTTGGTAGAGACAAACGTTTTCCCCTAGTCGTCAGTCAAGCAGTTCTAGGCAGTTCATTCGTTTCATTTTTGCAGAGAAGCATTGACATTTTAGCCGTGTTAGCTAAGAGAGGTTAGCAGTTAGCGTCAAGGGTGTGAAAACTTTTTGAATTGAAAGATCCTGGTAAATTGTACTTATTTTGTCTTCTGGAAAAATGTCAGTATATTCTGTAGCTTCTGAAGGGCAGTACTCAATTTAAAAATGTACACATCTTCATTCTGTTCAAAAGTTTTCAACCCCCCCCCACACCCTTACATAAAGCATTCATATTACTTTATGTAAATACAGTGTGATTGAAACACTATAAAGTACATATAGCTTATTTATTTATTTATTTTTCAGGAAGTATTGCCATAATAGTGCCTCTAGTTCTTCTTGTATGCATTATCACCGCTGTTGCAGTGGGACTCCTTATTTGCAAAAGATGTCGAAGGTAAATATATAAGCAAATCTGTAATTAGCTGTATTAGATGTCTAATCAGAACATTACACATCTGATTTATTGATATTGCTGTAGAAAATCTTGTAAACCATCTGTGCTTCAGCATTTAGCTTGTGTGCTAAATGTCCCTGTGAAAACTAAACAAAGATAATATGCATTACTCCTTCACAGAGGTAAACAGGTTCAGCGGCAGCCTATGGCCAATGGTAGCTTGAACGTGGAGATCGGGAATCCGTCCTATAACATGTACGAAGTTGATAATGACAATCACGTAGACGTGGGAAGCTTTCTTCACCCCAGCTTCACCCTTGACCCTCATAAGGTACTAAATGAGTAGGAATTGTAAGTTCTGAACAACTTTCTGGAATTTTTCTTTTATAAATTCATTCTGCTGGTGTTTCATGAACAAGGTCTATTAAAAACAAATGACCTGCAGACAACTAGTCCAATGTGACTAAGCAACAGAAAAGTTGTGAAAAATTGCTAACGTTTTTAGTTTTAGTTATTTTACTACTTCAGTTTTATCCGAAAATGTAAAATGTTGCCTTAAACTTTTTTTTTTTAGTTTAGGTCTTAATTTAGTTTTAGTAACAATAATAGCTCTGGATACATGAATGAATTTTTCCACATTCAAACAATTCAAATAATAAAGCATAACAAATCATGACTGTAAAATATGTCAGATTCAGTATCCAAAATTGTACTAAAAAATTCCATAAGATCTAAATTCTAAACTGGTTTGTTTTGCTTGGTTTAGTAAAACTGAATATTTCTTTTGTTCTCTTTTATTTAGCCAAAGTCCCACAAGGACATTTGTGACCCTGGACCACAAAACTAGTCTTAAGTCGCTGGGGTATATTTGTAGCAGTAGCCAAAAATACATTGTATGGGTCAAAATTATTGATTTTTCTGTTGTGCCAAAAATCATTAGGACATTAAGTAAAGATCATGTTCCATGAAGAAATGTTGTACATTTCCTACTGTAAATATATCAAAACTTAATTTTTGATTAGTAATATGCATTGCTAAGAACTTCATTTGGACAACTTTAATGGCGATTTTCTCAATATTTTGATTTTTTTGCACCCTCAGATTTTCAAATAGTTGTATCTCATCCAAATATGCATGCAGCTTTCAGCTGATGCATAAATCTCAATTTCGACAAATTGACCCTTATGACTGGTTTTGTGGTCCTGGGTCATATTTAGTCTTTATGGGACCGATTTCTTTGCCTCAAATCAATTGAGTTCGCAGAACTAGAAGAGTATTCCAGAGTAGCAATTTTAGTTTTAAACTCTTGCTTTATATGTAATTTGGGCTCCAACCAGAATTTGCCCAAATGATTTAGTCTAATTTATGATTTTAATCTGCAAGTTTGTTCATATATACAATGTTTTCAACGGTTTTAGTGCATCCCAGTTAAATGCTGTTGTTTTTCAGGGCTGGTGTGTGAAGTCAAGCGACCCGCGCAATTTGCCCCCCGCGCGCCCACTGACTGCACACACTTTACCCATCCAGAACGTTCCAAAGGAGCTCATTCCAGGACAGGTGGATTCAAGAACTCATTAAAATGAAGCATTTTACGTTCATTAAGAAAGTATAAACCCAACTATATCATCATTGTATGTTTCCAGGCCATGAACTATTCAGACTCCATCTACTCAAAGATGACGTACCATGACGGACAGCACTGTCGAAAGCCAGTCATCAACCTCGACACGAGACGCCATTTACTCCCAAAGAGGCTGGAAACGACGATTCGAGAAACGGCGGCATAACCTAGCTTTTCCACAGCCTGCTTCGTTTTTGTTTTTTATAAAGAGCTGTATAAAATATATGAAAAAAATCAACTTTTTATGTCCAGTCAGGTTAAATCATCTCACTTTGCGTCCCACATATACGTGCTGGTTTTCGTTTTAACAGTTTCTTTCTGTTGCAACCAAAATGTCCTTTTATAAATGACAAATGCAGTGTTTTTCTTTGCTTTGTGACTTTGTAAATGCACTACACAAATATGAAAAAAAAAGAAACGGACAAAGCTGCTCAATCTCAAAAGGCTTTATATACATTTAAAGAGAATTTTATATAGGTTTATTTACCTACACACTATGTATATGTTTTCCTGTTGGTGAAAGGATTGCCAATGCCTAGATATTCCCAAGTTGCCTCTTACATTTAGCAGTATTAGAAAAAAAGAGACACTTATTTAATAAATGCATCATATGCTCATCACAGATTTTATTTTTGATATCTCTCATTGATGTTTCTCGCATATGTTTATCTTTAAGTTGACCGGTGTTTCCAGGCGCTTCAAATATGCAGTCAAAACCGAAAGTGAAACCAATCCATGATGGTTTTTGCAACTGTACAACTTGAAACCATGTTATTTCATTTTCATATCGCAAAATGTCTTTCAGCACTGAAAAGGACTGAAAACGGATTTTATGTCACATAGCCTCACTTTCATTCACTGGTTGTGAAACGACACGCGCGGGACTCTTGTAATGCCATGTTTGATGAAAAAAAAACACATTCTCTGTGCAAATGTACACAACTAGAGGACAAGGAAAAAAGTTTTATAATTTTATAGTTGATTTGTACGTCCGGTTTGCTTGTATTTTCTGGAAATGTATTAAATGTAGAACTTTTATACAAAACAATGTACACAGTTTACTGGTCCGTCTTCACTTTGGGTTGAAGTGTTTTTAATTACAAAATAAACTAGCTTGATATTGCAGTGCAATCGTACAGGTTGCTGTTGAATAAGGGGAAATGTAGGACATTTATTATTTAAATACATACAGATACACCTAATGTGATTTTGGACCAAGAACTATGAAATAAAATGTGTTTTCTTGTCATTTTCAATGCGCTTAGTTGTTATTGAAATGTACACTTATTTGCATACCTATAAGAACAATGGCTTATTCATGTTGCCTGTAGAATTATTTTCATTTTCTTCCTTGTTTAACAGGTTTGATCCACTATAATTTCCATTTCAGGAAAAACGGAGGACATTGCCTTACAACAGAAGGTGTGCAAAGCCTCATCAAAGTGACCGAATTGCATTGGTGAAGATGTCGTTACCAGACCAATTTGCGAACAACCTGGAAAAACAGCTCAGAAAAACTCCAGGATTTGGCACGTTGCCATTTACCGTTGTATTAATCGGACTGGAATTGTTAATGGATCAGGGATTTTCGTGCCCATGTACCCCAGGCCTTAACGCAGTACTGATCAGCTTCATCTTTCTTGGACCTGCTCTTCTGGCTCTGACTGTGATGATGTTCATGAGAAAGCCTTGCAGACGTAAATCGCAGAATGTCACAGAGCTTATTTTATTGAGTCTGATTCTGCCTTCATTGTGGATGTTTCTGTTGCTGTTTGAGGGTGAATATGTTGCGTGTGGCATGGCACACTGGGAAGGAGATTACGTCTTGGATGAAGAGCTCCAGATTAAATGGTGCAAACCCACCGGAATGAATCACGCTGGAGTGAACGGAACAGAACTGCTGGAACTGACCGAAAAAATCTCTTTCTACTCGAGGGTGAGTCTACCGTGTTTACACGGTTTATTAAATAGGACCTTCCTTAAAAATGATTCTACGACACTGATGAGATCACACATCAGCTGAATTCTACATTAATGACATATCGTTGATTAATATTACTCAGTGTTATACTTTACTTTGATTTTTACCACTTAGCATTAACAAAAGCACTTCAAATCACTAATGCTGCAATCATATTTACTATTGTTCAGCGATTTTTTGCGTGCTAAATGCAGTCAATTCAGTAGGAATCTATTGGGTGATTTTGCATGAGGATGAAAGATTTTTCTGAAGGAAATACCAGCAATTGCGAGGCATTAAACTAATGTTAATATAACTTTTGTAGTTTAATGTAATTTGTGCAATGTAGTCTAATGGCACTAAATGTAAGAAAAAAACAGAACAGAATTCAGTATGCAAATAACACAAGAAAGAGGACCGATAACAGTTCAGTATGCAATGATCATGATAAACAACATTCTGACAAGGTAATGCAAGTCTTTGATTGTTACATTTCTTTAAAATTGGCAATTTTATAAAACCTAAAGTTGAAATGATCTGTGAAACAGTTTGAATGTAGGTTGTACATTAAATCTAATAACTGCAGAATTATGTGGGAAAAGAAGGCATGTTTGAAGAATATGAATACTGTTATTCTGTTTTATCACCATAATAATCTTTTCTTATTTGTTATTAAAGCTTTCAGCTTTAGCTGTACTGTCAGTCCTCTGTATTTCCATCATGACTGCCATCATTTATAGAGACTGTAAGAACAGAACTTTGGAGCAACTGGATAAACGGGATGAACCAACACAACAAACATCTCTCAGCAGCTCAGAAGCGGATGTACAGCATCCGTCTGTCTGAATACAACGTTACAGTTATAAACTGTCATTAATGGAGACTTTCACAAGTTAGACTTTCACAAAGGAGCAACATTAATTTCTGCTGTGATGCATGTTGTCTTGTTTCTTCACAATAACAAGATGTGTGGTTTACTGCCATTAGGTGCAGAAAAAGCTTTTCTCGTGTGCTCTGTGCCCAGTGCTGCACACTTACTGCCAAATGCAAATGACAATGCATGCCACCTTTGAAAAGTAAAACATTATGGATGTTATTAGGTTTCTACAAGTTCATGTTCAGTTGTTCACTTATACAGTCATGGTTTGCTTGCATGAAAACACGTTTTAGGTGAAAATAGACATTTTACACAAGCTAGTAGAGAAAGCAGTAAGATTTTTATGCAGCGCAAATCTGTATAATAGTCCCTTCAATCAAGGAATGTCTAAAGTTTTTGTCTGTATATATTTGCATAGTGGCATTTAGCCACGGTACGAGTCAGATGTGCTTTCGCATGAAGCTACACTCTCCAGTAGCGACTCATTCATACAGTTGGGAGAAAAACACCCGATCATTGTTAAGCCACAAGGCTGGCAAATCTCATGCAATTGACACTGTTCTCACACTCTCATGCCATATGTCTGTTTTCTCACAGAGTAAAAATGCACCCTCAGTTGAAACTTTTTTTTTATAAGTAAAAATATGCTAAATTTAAAATGAAATAAATACAATATAAATACAAAGGTTAGGAATCATAATTGTTTCAAGTGTTTTTATTGTGGGTGGGGGCGCTCCAACGTGAATTTTGCCTTGGGCCTCCAAATGTCTAGAACCGGCCCTGTCTAAAGTTTGCTTAAGTCCTCTTAAGCAAACAAGACAGTGCCAGTAGCTAAACCTTTTTTTTTTCTCCATTGAAACATGCTTTACAGAAACAGACTATTCCAAGCAAATCATTTCACAAAAAGGTATTTTCCCCTTTAAAAAGAGACTTGCTTTTAGATATGTGCACATTGCTCATTTGCAAGTCGCTTATTTGATGGTGCCCCTGGAGTGGCAATGGCAGTAGCTTTTGCCATTCCGGTTTTATTGTAGTAGAACCCATTGGAGCAGAACTCCCTGACCTTTGTTGTCCATGTCCTGCTAGAGCAGATCTCCCTAACCCTTTCTTTTCTTGTCGCACTGTATCAGAACTGTCTAATTGCCATGGCGCTGCAGCAAAACCCTCTGCCCCTTCTTGTTTATGTCTCATTGAGGCAGAACTCCATGACTCTTGCTGTCCCGTTGTAGCAAAACTCCCTGACACTTGCAGTTCCTGTCCCATTGTAGCAGAACCTATTGGACATACACAGGAAAACTGTAAATATCAAAACCACATTGAATACAACATACTCATTTGCAGTCATTTCCAGTTCATTATATTTAAGCCTTACATTTGTAATATACCTCATAATGCATTCGGGTCTGGTTTAACCCAGAAAAAAAAAAAAAAAAATTCTATGGCTCTGCAGTGCTGGAAGTATGAGGCAAAATAACAAAGAGTTACAGAGTTTAATTCTCCACTCTGTTCTTGAAAATGTATCCTACCTTGTTCCTCAGTTTGTGTCCCTGCTGTTTGTCTGCAGTATTTTGGGCAGAAGTCACATTTCCCACTTATGTGGCAGTCATAAATAACCTTTAAGGTTATTGTTAATACACTTAAGATTAGGCTTATGAAGTAACCTGTAAGCTGAAAGAACCAATACATAAAGAAAAAAAAAATTTGATAAAAAAAATAAATGCTATTGACTTACTTTCTTCTGTGTAACATAAAATATTTTTTTTATTTTAATTTTTTTCCCATACAATGGAAGTCAATCGACTCCAGTGGTTCCCAAAATTATTCAAAATATATTCTTTTGTGTTTCGCAGAAGAATGAAAGTCATGCAGGTTTGGAATAACATGAAGATGAGTAAATGATGATAAACTGTCATTTTGGGTGAACTATCCCTTCAAATGATTTAGAAGAAATACATATGTAAGAACGGGAAAGAAACTATTCTTTTTCCCTCTAACATTTTGGGAGAAAAAGAGAAAAAAAAAATCTATTACATTATGACATTAAGAAAACAGGAATAACTCATAGTACATGATATTTACCTGTGATTTATGAATATACTGGCGATTCAAATCTCGGAGCTCTGCCTCATTTCGCATGTCACCATTGGGTTTACACCACGACCTGTTGAGCTCAACATCAAACACATAAACTCCCTTCCAGTCTGTCATGGCACAAGCAATATAATCACCATCAAGTAACAAGATGATGACCCACATTAAAGATGGCATCAGACAATGTGCTAAAGCTTTAGGCCAGTTCTGCCGAGTATCATTCTCTCTTTGAGAACAATGAAACCAATCATGTTTAAAAGGTCTTAGAATAAGATACATTAAAGCAAAAATAAAAAAGGAGGACAAACAAAAATAGATGCTGTTAGCCATGTATTCAGATCATGTCTGCATGGGCATACAAAAACTTTTAGATCCATCAACTCCTCAAATCCAATTAACGAAAGACTCGTTAGGAAAGAGCTGAAAACAGGAGTTTTTTGTAGAAAAACATGCGTTAGATTGACAAGCAATGCCAGATTCTGAAGGATGTTTGATGATATTTTTGACTGCTTCTCTCTCTTATGGTCTGTGGAAATGTCTGGAGTCCAATCCATGAGATCTTTAAATGGTGGGAAGATCTGCTTAAACGAAGAAGAATATAATTTATCTACATCAGTAGTTGAATAATATAGTTCTGGGGTACAAATATATGCTCCAGAAAGTCTATTTGAAAAGTCCATATTTTAGAAAAGTACCTATTGTATAAAAAAATTATAAACGGGAAAAAAAAGTTTGTGAACACTTTGGAATTAGGTATATATCTGCATTTTATACATATATATAAGTTAATGAATTACTCTTTTGGCTTGTCTCGTCTGTTGCAATGTGGTGTGCGTCGTTCTACATCTGCACTTGAAGGTGGCTGTGCAAAAACAGGAAAGAAAACTGCTTTTCTCAGAAACAACTTGCATTCTCAGAGCGAGCGAGAGAGAGAGAGAAAGAGCCACAACAAATCACATTTTTTTTTTTTTAAATCGAGCTGCACAGTGCTGGGCTGTGAGCACAGGTCAGGGTGTCAAGATTCTTATGCCACCCTCCTAGAATCTGTTTCTGACAGTTTAGTCAGACACATGCACACCAGTAGCCTGCTGAAGGTAATTTTTGAGGGCTCTAACAGTGCCTCCTTTCACAAAGGAGCAGATGCTGGTCCTGCTGCTGGGTTGTTGCTTTTCTATGGTCCTGTCCAGCTCTGCTTGTGTAATGGCCCATCTCCTGGTATCTCTTCCATGCTCTTGAGATTGTACTGGAGTCACACCAAACCTCCTTGCGAGGGCTCATATGGATGTGCCATCCTGGAAGAGCTGGACTACCTGCGCAACCTGACTGGGTTGTAAGTAAGTAACTAAGTATTACCATTAGCCTGTCCAGCTCTGCTTGTGTAATGGCCCATCTCCTGGTATCTCTTCCATGCTCTTGAGATTGTGCTGGGAGTCACACCAAACCTCCTTGCGAGGGCTCATATGGATGTGCCATCCTGGAAGAGCTGGACTACCTGTGCAACCTAACTGGGTTGTAAGTAAGTAACTAAGTATTACCATTAGGGACTGCAGGATGTTGTATCAAACGACGAACTGGTCGAAGATATGTTCTGTCTTTCACTCTTACTTCTGCCATACGTATTCTTCCATCTTTACCAGGAATTATCTTAATGATATGACCTACAGGCCAAAGTGCTCTCTTTAGCTGGGGGTCCACCACTAAAACCACGGCATCTAACTGGAGTGCATCAGTGTCTGTTTGCCATTTTGACCTGGTTTCTAAAGTTGGCACATATAGTCCTTATGAACTGAGACCAAAACATATCAGCAAGCACTTGGCATTTCCTCCATCATCGTTGGTAAGTATATCACACTCATGATAGATGGCCTGCGGGAGCGAAGGGTCTCGCTGCCCCATAAGGAGGAGGTTTGGGGTGACAGGGTCAGGGTCGGCTTCATCAGTAGACACATACCCCAACGGTTTGGAATTCAAAATGCCCTCTATTTCTACAAGAACTGTAGTCAAAACAACTTCTGTTACGGTTTGTGAATTCAAAGTAACATTTAGGGCAGTTTTAATGGACCGAATCTCCCTCTACCAAGAGCCTCCAAAATGTAGTGCATGAGGTGGATTAAAGGAAAATTTGATCTGATACTCAGCTAGTTGGGCTTTCAGATGTGGATGCATGGCGTTAAATGCATCTGTAAATTCTCTATTTCCCCCTTTAAAATGTGTTCCTTGATCAGATAACAATGTGTTGTAATGTAATGGAGTTGTACAGTATTTTTTTTTAAGTGATTTACATAATGTACTTGGATAGAACATCAACAAAAAGACTCATATATTTTGTATGTTGTGTTGTTTCTAAAATGGACTGATTTATTTATGTATTAATTTATTCCATTATCTGAAAGTGCATTTTTAAAAGGGATGTAGTTCACCCTAGAATGTTGAAAGGGATGGTTCACCCAAAAATGACAAATCTGTTATTTAATCATCATCAAGTCATTCCAAACCTGTATGTCTTTTGAGTGAATTATGCCTTTTGTTCTCACATAATGTGAGGAAAAAGTCAAAGTTCTTTCTTTCTTTCTTTCTTTCTTGCTTTCTTGCTTGCTATAACTTCTTGATGGCTAAATGTTTTTATAACCAGCAGACATATATTGCTTTGGTGTTTAGAAATAATTTGATTTTGAAACTTTTGTTCTTACACAACTTTATTTGAAAAGAAGAAATTGATTGAAGAGTACATTATGGATGGATGGAAGCATTAATGGATAAATGGATTGTATTAAATCATTCCTACTTTTTAAATGCTTGACTGAACATAACTTTTTAATTATACTTCCAGTTAAGGTTGTCAAACCAAGGTTTGTCTTCTTGACCTTTGTGTTGAAAACCCTGTAGCACCTTTGGTGTTCCTGGTCAAAAATGACCAGCCTTTAAAGATTGCTTGTAAATC
This sequence comes from Sinocyclocheilus anshuiensis, assembly GCF_001515605.1. NCBI lineage: Eukaryota > Metazoa > Chordata > Actinopteri > Cypriniformes > Cyprinidae > Sinocyclocheilus > Sinocyclocheilus anshuiensis. The sequence goes on along the minus strand of NW_015548207.1, from coordinate 1,565,877 downwards.
GCTTGTTATGCTATATTATCACCAAATATTGGATTATATATATATTTCTTTATTTTTTTGAAAAGGATTGATCATAGGCCTCATTAAACTAAGCTTATGCACTGAAAAATGCACTGTTTAGCACACTAGTGCATGTGCTTTAATGTTTAACCTGAAAGTTTGTTTTGAAATGCTTTTATTAAATGCAACAAAGTCACACTTGTGGCTTGTGATTTATATAAATATAAATGCACACCACATCGTGATTTATATATATATATATAAATCTTATAAATCTCTTGTTATATTGGATTCAATCTTTTTGTCAGCTTGTTTTCTTTCAATCAGGACAGATTTTGTAGGTATTTTTGAAAGTGACTGATCCTCATTGAACTGAGGATAAAGTTCATCTCTGTGAAAAAGAAAGTTTGTAATACTCGAAATAGTTTGTTTTTGTACATGCACGTGTGGTAGCGCGACTATGCATGAATATAAATTTCCAAATTTCAAAGCACACCGCTGACCTAATGACAGGACGTGACAGTTTTGACATCAAATGGCATCTGATTGTGTGTGTTTTGTGACCTTAAAAAGTTTGGATGTATCTCTTTGAATGAGACATGACATGAAGAGTAACAATTTAAAAACAACATATGTCTTCCTCAGGCAAAGCTATCGCATGGCATTAGAGCACAAGAAATTCAGGACAATTCAGCAGTTTCCTGGACTATTTTTATACTTATTCTTGTATTCTTGTATTGTTTTATTTTATAAAATGCTTTTATTAAATGCAACAAAGTCACACTTGTGGCTTGTGATTTATATAAATATAAATGCACACCACATCGTGATTTATATATATATATATAAATCTTATAAATCTCTTGTTATATTGGATTCAATCTTTTTGTCAGCTTGTTTTCTTTCAATCAGGACAGATTTTGTAGGTATTTTTGAAAGTGACTGATCCTCATTGAACTGAGGATAAAGTTCATCTCTGTGAAAAAGAAAGTTTGTAATACTCGAAATAGTTTGTTTTTGTACATGCACGTGTGGTAGCGCGACTATGCATGAATATAAATTTCCAAATTTCAAAGCACACCGCTGACCTAATGACAGGACGTGACAGTTTTGACATCAAATGGCATCTGATTGTGTGTGTTTTGTGACCTTAAAAAGTTTGGATGTATCTCTTTGAATGAGACATGACATGAAGAGTAACAATTTAAAAACAACATATGTCTTCCTCAGGCAAAGCTATCGCATGGCATTAGAGCACAAGAAATTCAGGACAATTCAGGAGTTTCCTGGACTATTTTTATACTTATTCTTGTATTGTTTTATTTTATAAATTAACCACAAAAAGGAAATGAATGGGAAGCACATTTCATCTAATAGAAATGTTTGGTACTGGGGCCAGACAAAATCTCGCTGAAATCAATTTTTTTAAGACATCAACCTTAAATTTGGAACACAAATTTTTAGATTCATGGCATTGATTTTGTCAAAGTTTTCAAGTAAAACATGATTGAAAAATATATATTTCATATAAAATGTAAAGATAATATTTTGTTTGTGCATTTTTCACAATAATTAACTTAAACTGCTATAACCTTTTTTTTTTAAGTTTTTTTTAACTTTTTTTTTTTTTTGTTCACTTAAGCAATAATCTGGCAAGTGTTTAAAAATACCAAACTTAAGTCTGTGCTCCAAAGCATTCAAGTTTTACATCATTTTAATTGGAAATTTAATTTTCAGGTATATGCTAAAGTGGTTATGAGGTAATAAATAGATCATAACTATTCAATAAATATAATTTAGTACCGTAAATCCCCTAAAAATATAAAATATAAATATAAAAAAACATTATTGAACTAAAATGTAGTACATTTTTTAATAGAAATATCAATCAATCAATTTTTACCACCACACAAGCAGCACCAGAGTTTTCATGGTCTAGTTATGGTCTGACTGTTGCCTTCTGCCTTCCAGTACTTGGTGTGAAAATGTACGACTGCTACAAAAGGTGAAAATCAAACTGACGAAAAACAAAACAAAACAATGATTACTATAAGTGGACTGACACAAGGACATCACCTGATCTACAACCAGAAACAGAGACAGTGACAGTCAAATACCAGTGTGTTATAAACAAGTAAGCCACTCAATATTGTGTCAGTGATACAGTGATATGCAAAACTTTCACAATTGGGCATATAGTTTTTGGCCATTTCTGTGTGAACAAGTCTTATCCATATGCAATAACAGGACGTGTGGTTTATTGCACTGTGAGTACAGCACAAACTTTTCTCATGCATGGCCAGTCTAGCACACTTGCAGTAAGATGCTAGTAGTGAGATTTGATCACTGATGTGGCCAAACTCTATGTCTGTGAAGTGTGTGAAATAATACAGAAGTTTAGACATGAAAATCAATGTAAGCGCTTTTATAGTATCATAAGCTTTACATTTCTGCTTTTAACTATTTCCCTGCCATTGACTGAATTTTCAGTAAATGTTTTCACTATTATACAGTGGTGTGTGTGGCGGGGGTACAGAATCTGGATCCAAAAACAAGCAAAGAAGCATTGGTTTAAACTTACGCGATCATCAAACATTCAACAGCATAGAAATCAAAACTGCAGAAGCAGAACGATGCACACCACATTGCAACAGGCAAGCCAAACGAGTAAGTAATTAACTATAAAAATAAAGAAATAAACAGACAAACACAATCTTATTAACTTTTCAAATTGTTTTTATTATTATTTAAGCTATTGTGTAATCATTCACAATACAGACTAAAAAAAACAATGCAGAAATATACAAAATTTTGCTTGCAACTGTATGTCAGATAAATGTTTATTCCTTTATTATAGAATGTACTTTGCAAAAATATGTACTTGTCAAATTTGGAGCATATATTTGTACCCAGAACTACAGGTGCATCTCAATAAATTTGAATGTCGTGTCTTTGACTTTGTTCTCAGGAACGCCACACATTTTACAGCTTGTGTATATTCTGTGTATATTTAATGTGTAATTTTGCAATTTGCCTATTGTTGGTATAGTGTTGTAAAGCACTTTGGTCAACTCCGGTTGTTTTTAAACTGTGCTATATAAATAAAATTGTATTGTATTGTATAATAGCGAGAAGTAGTCAAAATAGCATCAACTTCCTTCAGAAGCTGGCATTGCTTGTCAAGCAAACACAACTTTCTACGACAAAGGGCTGTTTTCAGCTCTTTCCCAATTAGTCTTTTGTTAATTGGATTTGAGGAGTTGATTAATAAAAACATACAAAAACTTGATGATAAAAGTTTTTGTATGCAGACATGATATGAATGCATGGCTAACATTATCTGTTTTTGTTGGTCCTCCTTTTTTATTTTTTATTTTTTATTTAATGTATCTTGTTTTAAGACCTTTCAAACATGATTGGATTCATTGCTCTCAAAGAGAGAATGATGATGCTTGGCAGAACTGGCCTAAAGCTTTAGCACATTGTCTGATGCCATCTTTAATGTGGATCTTCATGTTGTTACTTGATGGTGATTATATTGCTTGTGCCATGACAGACTGGAAGGGAGTTTATGTTTTTGATCAGGAGCTCAAGGTCATGGTGTAAACCTACTGCAGAGATGCCAAATGAGACAGAGCTACGGGATTTGATATGCCAATATATTCATCAATCACGGTTAAATATCATGTACTATGAGCTTTTCCTGTTTTCTTAATGCCATAATGTAATAGATATTATTTGTTCACTCTTCCTCCCAAAATGTTAGAGGGAAAAAGGATTTCCTTCCCCGATTATTATATATGTATTCATTATAAATAATTTAAAGGGATAGATCAGCATTTACTCATCTTCATGTCATTCCAAACCAGCAAGACTTTCGTTCTTCTGCAAAACAAAAAATAAGATATTTAGAATAATTTCCAGCACTGCAGAGGCAAAGAAGTAAGAAAGAACAAACAAATCAATCAATCAATCAATTTGAAGATTTAGATTTTTTTGGAGTTTCACTGATGCAGTTTACAAATACTGTATGTTATCCACATGCTTGTTGGGGGTATTTCTAAAAACAAAACTAAAAAAAAAAAACTACATAAATATTACTCTGAATTTTTTTCAGAGTAAAAATGTATTAATTTTTTAAATAAATTCACTTTACTTGTCTATACATTCACTTTTACATGAAAAAAAATGTGATACATGTTTTGTGCTGCAATGGTTTGTCAATAGGCATATATATTCACGTTTATCAACAAAATTCAGTCCCCAAAATGTCTGAGGCATGGGGAAAAAGGAAGGTCTTAAAGCATTTCCAAAGTTTTGTTCCCTTAATAAATAATTATGCTGACTCGAATGCATTATGAGGTAAATGTAAATTTAAAGTCTAAGTACAATTAATTGGAAATGACTGGAAACTATTTTGCTGTATTTAATGCGGTTTCGATATTTACAGTTTTACTGTGTATGTCAAATAGGTTCTGCTACAATGGGACAGGAACTGCAAGGGTCAGGGAGTTCCCTTTTGAACGGTCTCTCCCATTGTGTTGATGCTATGTGGAAACACCTGTTTACTCTGATACTGAAGCCTAATTTGTTCACGTTTGTGTAGCTGCACAAACCAATGGCGCTCTAGCCTGCCAAAAGGGGAGGAGCCGACCACTATATATGTCGGCTCAGAGCGCCATTTCATCAGAATCTCTTTGCTGATTCAATCAAGAAGCCGAAAAAGAAGAAGCTCTGCTCAGCCTTATTCTCCACATATAGCACATTCTGAACCCTAAACACGTTTTGTCACAAAAGCCGGATTTGTCCACTGTAAGGCATCGCGAGTTCACATTTTACAGTAGAAACCGACAAGCGCCCTTGTTGTTTGTACACACACCCGATAAGTCCTTTTTAGCGAATCAGCAAACAGTAAAAGACGCGCTAGCTGAGAGGAGTTTCGTCAAAGCTGACTAAAAGTGATCGAGGATGGATAATTTCGACAAAAAGGAAAATAAAAGTGAAACTTTTTCACGGAAACTTGCTAAAGCAGCATGTTACTGTGGTGAGGGAAAAGCTCTCTGTATTGCGTGTAATCACAACAACAAAGTTCAGGTGTCTACATTGTCAGCAGAGGAGATTACAAAGATTACAAAAGTGTTTTTAACTCTGAAACATGAAATGTGGAGTTAGCTGCTTTTGCCAAAAAACTACTGTTGGAGTTATCTGCTTTTGCTAAAAAACAAACTTTTAATGTATAAAAAATACTTTCAATGAACTTTAATTTTGTAAGTTACCTGTATTTTTTTAGTTATTATTGCTTAATCAAAACAACCCAACTGCAATTTGATTGATATTACTTGGAATGCACAATAAAAAAACATGATTTCTGAGTTATATGACTTTGCAAATGAACTCTTCAAATATCTGAGCAAATTTCCAGCGACATTGATACAAATGTCGCGCCGTGAGTGTGGCTTGATGCAGATGGGCACAGTGAGTGTGTCGCCTGTCTGGGCAGCGGCCACGCAGAGGCTGCATTCACTGAGACGGCATGCTCTCACTGCGAGAGCATGAGTCTCATCCTTCTCCACTTGCGGATCGCCTTCTTTCATGAAATCGGTCCTCCCCACTCTGCTCTCCCGTTTCCACTCTCACCTAGGAGAAAGAAACAGTGAAGCAGCGGGGCTTTTACATTGGGCTCAAGTGAACTCACTTGGCCCAGCCCCCATGTGCTTCACTCTCCCCTCATCGCTCGATCCGCCGGTGGGCTTTACACGTGAGGATCAGCACCCCTCATCGGCTGTGAGCAGCCTGATATCCTTCTGCACTTCTGCGGAGGAGATCGTCGCTGATTACTCCCTGTCATTGTTTACATGGCCCAGTCAACATGGCCCAGTGTGGACAGCAAGATGATCCGCGTACTGACAAAGGCTGTGGAGGATCTCGGCCTGGCTTGGTCTGCTCCGGAAAAGCCCCCCACGGCCTCCTTGACAAGTGGTACCTGAAGGGACGCCGTCAACAATCCTCCCGCTATCGGCCTGCTTCGTTCCTGCCAGCAGTTCATGAAGAACTCACCAGGACGTGGCGCACCCGCTACTCGGCCCATGTTAATCCCTCTATTTCTCACCACTGTTGACGACACCAAAGAAAGAGGTTATAGCAAGCTCCCCCCTCTCGGTCGCGGCTCATCTGTACCCTCCATCGGCCCTGGGGTTGAAAGCCCATGCAGCGCTTCCATCTAAGGCCTGCAGGACTGCCTCAGCCTTGGCAAACAGGGCTTATTCAGCTGCTGGCCAGGCTGTCTCAGTGCGATGGTGGTATGCACAGCAACTGATCTGGCTCTGCTCGCTACCGAGGCAACGACGCAGGCAATCGACAAGGCCATGGCCAATTTGGTGGTGCTGGAGCACCACCTTTGGTTGAATTTAACAGAGATCAGGGACGCTGACAAGGTCGCCTTCCTCGACTCGCCAGTCTCGTCTAAGGGACTACGAGCTGGACCCTGAGCCTCAGAAGCCACCCTGATCTGCATGCAGAGAGGAAGAGGAGAGGGTCAGTTCTCGCTGAGGCCGGAACTCCCTCGAAGAAAGCTCACACTTGCTCTCCATCCCTCAGTTCAACACTGAGCGATGGAAGCTCAATTCAAACTAGGCCCGTCCTTCTCGTCCAGCTCGTGCCCAAGCAAACTACCACTGTGATAGTGGACCTACATACTCAAAAGAGCATTTCTCCTCTCCTCATTACCACGAATGTCAGTTCCTCGCCCCTGTGGGGCAAACTACCATTCGTAAAACTAGAGCCACTTGCCATCTGGCTTCAGGCTACTCAGTTCGATCATAGGCCACCTCGCTTCAGAGGTATTATTCAGACTTCGGTACAGGATTATGAACTCACATTCTCCGGTCTGAAGTACAAACAGTGCTTGCAAAAGGAGCTGTGGAAACAGTTCATCGCTCACAGGTCACTGCTGCTAAGCCACCTAGAGCGCCTTGGGTTGAAAATCAATTTAGCCAAGAGGTCTTTGTCTCCCATATGAGCTAACCTTTCTACAAGAGCTGTTGGATAAGGGGCACACCCCTTCCACTTTCAAAGTCTACGTGGCAGCCATCGCAGCGAATCATGTTCTCGTGGCTGGCCAGTCAGTTGGTAAAAACGACCTTGTCGTTAAATTTCTGAGGGGAGGTTGAACCCGCCTTGTCCTCATTCTGTGCCGGCCTGGGACTTATCTATTGCCCTTAGGGCCCTATGAGGCCCTACCTTTGAGCCGCTCCAGTTGGCCGATTTGCGGCACCTGTCGCTCAAGACAGCCCTCCTTTTGGCGTTAGCACCAGTCAAGCAAGTAGATGACTTGCAAGCACTGCCAGTAAAAACAAAACAACAACAACAACATGCTACTTACTACCAGTGCAGCATTTACCAGTGCTACCTTGAAATGTTTTAAGTTAGGGGTTCTTTAAGAAAGATTTACTATTGAAGTGTAACGGGTCACATGTCCAGGTGTGCTGTGCACACAGAACACAGCATGAGGGTACTGAACTAAGCTCTTTCTTTTTGCATTTGAATGTTTAAATTGGCAAGGTGAATTTGTTCGTTCAAGCACAAAGAGACAAAAGAGGACTCAGTTCGGTGTTTGCTGAGTATACACAGTTTAGTTTTTTTGTAATATTGTGCTTGAATGCTTTAAAATCTCTTGAATGTTTAAAATGGCAAGGCTTAAAAACACGTGCAAATGATAAGCTTTCATGACAGCTGTGCCAGTGGCAGCAGTGGCCCATCAACTGTTCTGAGCGTCTTTCATGCTAGCCTCGGGCATTCGGTTGAAATGGGCCCCCCCACAGCCGTGGGCCCCTATAATCGTCACCACCTTTCTAGCGATGGCCCTGGTTGCAACTGAAGTGTTTTTTAATTATAAAATAAACTAGCTTGATATTTCACTGTGCAATCGTACAGGTTGCTGTTGTACAGTAAAAGTGGAAAAGAAGGACATTTATCGTTTAAATGCATACAGATATACCTAATGTCATTTTGGACCAATAACTATGAAATAAAATGTGTTTTCTTGTCATTTTCAATGCATTTATTTGTTATTTAAAAGCACAATTTTTCTGTTGCTGTTTGAGGGTGAATATGTTGCGTATGGCATGGCGCACTGGGAAGGACCATTATGTCTTGGATGAAGAGCTCCAGATTAAATGGTGCAAACCAACCGGAATGAATGATGCAGGAGTGAACAGAACAGAACTGCTGGAACTGACCGAAAAAATCACATTCTACTCAAGGGTAAGTCTACTGTACTTTTTTTATTTTTTTATTTACAAAACAGATCCTTCTTTAAATAAATGATTTTACAACACAGATGAGATTGCACATCAGTTAAATTCTACATTAATGATATCATTGATTAATATAACAAGGCTGTACTTTACATTGATTTTTACCACTTGGCACTTTACCACTTAAAATCACTATAAAGCTGCTGTCACATTTACCATTGTTTGGCGTATTTTCATGTACAAAATGCAGTAATTTCAGTAGGAATTTATTGGGTGACTTCGCATAAAGGCGAAAGTTTTCCACACCCAAATTTTTCATTGAAAGTGACTTCTGTTGTGTTTCATATGTCCCCTACACTGTTGACAATGGGCCTTTCCCCTTTTTGCCAAAATTGCGCTAATGTGACTGCACCTAATTGTTGTAATTTTAAACAGAATAAATAGAAGTTATATCATCATAAACAGGATGAACCAACATAACATAAACAGTTAGGGCTGTGCAAAAAAATCGAATGCGATTTTCATGCTCATCTCGTCAGTAAAGCCGGTTCTGTGATTAGTAGTAAATCTCTTTCAGATGGAGCAGCATTTACTACACAGTGCCGTAGATCACTGACAAGCTACGCAAAATTGCGCTCATGATCGGCAATGAATCGCCTGCGATTTTGAACGCGATTTTGCGTAGCTTGTCAGTGAACTACGGCTCTAGTAAATGTTGCTCCATCTGAAAGCACGTGCTGGAGATTTACTACTAATCACAGAACCGGCTTTACTGATGAGATGAGCATGAAAATCGCATTTGATTTTTTGCACAGCCCTACAAACAGTTGATCTCAATAGAGATCTCAACAGTTTGGAAGCAGAACGGTATCCGTCTGTCTGAATACAACATATAAAACAACTGTTTAGGGTTACAAACTGTCATTAATTAGGCACAAACCCATAAATGGAGACAGATTTAGACTTTCACTAAGGAGCAACTTTGGTTTCTGTTGTGATATATGTTGTCTTGCTTCTTCACAATAAGAGGATGTGTGGTTTACTGCAGAGTAGGCACAGCAAGCTTTTTTCATGTGCCCTGCACCCAGCTGCACACTTAAAAGACCCTTACTTGCAAGATGATAATGCAAAATGAAAAAAAAAAAAGAACAAAAAAAAAATAAAATGAAACATTATGCATGTTAATAACTTTCTCTATGGTTTTGGAAATGTTTTAATGGAAATTAAATAAGTTTGTATCGAGATGTCTCACTTTTTGTTTGCATACTTAGTTGTGCAGAATCTTTTAGTTGCACTTAAACATAAAACAAAAGCATGAAACAAACTGTGGTTTGCCCCATTATTTGCATGTTTCTTCCTGTCTATGTGAGCAATTCATCGCCAGAATAAACTGCAATGTGGAGCTTTATGGTGATAGTCAAACAAGTCTACAAGGGACTCACACAACAGACGGGAAGAATAAAGCCAAGAGTAAGTCCAAAAATGCTACATAACATGAGTTAAAAGTTCTTTAAATATTTGGATAGTATGTTCAATGTTTAATTTGAATTCCTTTAATTGTCCAATGTTAAAAGTCCTGTAAAAATGATTGCTTGATTGATTATTTTTAAGTGATCTTTAAAATACAGTCTTTATTAATTATTATTGTAAATATATGTCAAATGTAAATATAAGTAAAATACTGTTTATTATATAATAGTGATGATAATAACAATGTTAAAAGTCCTGTAAAAATGATTGCTTGATTGATTATTTTTAAGTGATCTTTAAAATACAGTCTTTATTAATTATTATTGTAAATATGTCAAATGTAAATATAAGTAAAATACTGTTTATTATATAATAGTGATGATAATAATAATAATAATAATTATTATTATTATAATAATAATAATAATTGTGTGTTATTATTATTATTATTATTATTGTTCATTGCAGCAGATCTGTTATTATTTATTTTATGTGCATTTCATGAAGGCATATCCACAGATCATAGGAGGGAGAAGCAGCCAAAACATCACTGTGTGCTGTTCAGACCCCAGAAAAAGT
>NW_015548207.1:1549619-1555263 GCF_001515605.1 Sinocyclocheilus anshuiensis | reverse complement strand
AATAATAATAATTATTATTATTATTATTATAATAATAATAATAATTGTGTGTTATTATTATTATTATTATTATTATTATTGTTCATTGCAGCAGATCTGTTATTATTTATTTTATGTGCATTTCATGAAGGCATATCCACAGATCATAGGAGGGAGAAGCAGCCAAAACATCACTGTGTGCTGTTCAGACCCCAGAAAATGTCTTCACAACATTTTTTACACCATTTGCGAGCCCTTTTTTCCAGTAAAACCATTATCATCTCTGTTCCACTGAGCTTTTTGTTAATTGGGCTACAGGCATTCATGGATGTCCAGTTTTCGTGCCCATGTATTGTTATGTGGAACCAAGCGACATCAAGCCTTGTCTTCATCATACCTGCGCTTTTTGTTTTTACTTTAATGGTCCTAATTTTGAGGCCTTTTAAAAGTGAAGCTGGACAATCTGTTTCTATATCAGAATTTCTAGCTTGTTTTATTCCACCTGTCGTGTGGGTCTGTCTGCTGTTCCTCGATGGTGATTATCTTGCTTGTGGACTGACAGACTGGAATGGAAACTATACTTGTGATAAAATGCTGAATCCAAATAGTCTGAATTGGTGTGAACCCAGTGAATGGATCGAAGGAAGAACGAAGGCTACACTGTATGACCAAACACGAAAGGCTGTTTTTATATCGAAGGTGAGTATAATTTAGTGTGAAAGAACAAATAAACAGGCATACATACCAAACAACCAAATGAAATGCTATTGTTGACTATTGACTAAATGCTATTATTGTTTTATTTATTTATTTTTAATAAAGTTTATAGGTTATGGTCTGGCTGCTTTCTTCTGCATTCCAGCACTTTTTGTTGTGTTTATAATCGACTGCAAAAGTGGAACATCAAACAGCACCAGAAATGGAGGTTCAGAGATATTGGAGGACAGCACTTAATAGTGACAGCTCTAGCAGTCAGTGTTTTGCAAAGCCATAAAGCTATTTGAAACGGTACAACAGTACAGTGAATATTTAATTATGCCCCTTTTTGTGACTGCAAAAGAGCAACAACGTTTTCGCAACTCAAAAGTTAAACACTACTAAACATCTAAAAACTATATAGACTTTCATCAATTGGCATGTGGGTTATGTCTAATTTCTTCTTTTTGTCTGTGTGAATGATGTTTATCATTGTATAACCACAGGATGTGTGGGTTTTCTGCACCTGAAGTACAGTGCTAGCTTTTCTCATCTGCCAGTTTTTGTGTAATGAGATGTTTAACTTGCCATTTCTTTGTAGTTAATCATGAAATGTAATTGGAATTTCTGAGTAAAAATTGTGCCAAATTCTTTTCAGTGTAATTGTTCCATCTTCACTGTCTCTATTCAATCAAAATGATGAAAGCACAGAATAAGTGTACATTTTTATGCAGCATGCATGTGTGCATGCGCTCATAATCTCTTTTGGACTGCAGAAAACAACATGGCAGTTGTAGAGTCATAGAAATTATGTGTTTTCTCACTTTTCTAATGGCCCTTGTTTGTTGAGAACCTGATTTTCTTAAAGAGACAAGCACTTCCTGTCTCTTTACTGTTGAGACGTGCAGCAGACACCTTTAAATGCTGAAGAAACAGAATGACGCACAGACAACACATCTCAACAGTCAAAACATGGATGGGGAGGGAGGTAAACCAAATGGGAATCAAAATTGCCCATCATATTTCAGTTCATGGGCCTCATTTATAAAATGTTGTGTAGAAACTGTCCTACATTGGATCTTACGATCATTTCTCAAATGTGTGTATGTGTGATTCAGAGAACGAACGTACACACACACACACAAATAAAAAATGTGCATACACTTCTCTTCCAGATGTACAATCTATAAATCGCAAAATATCTTTAAATTTTGCACACCTGAATGGTTTCAGGGGCCTCATTTATAAAATGTTGCGTAGAAACCATCCTACATCTGATCTTACGATCATTTCTCAAATGTGCGTACGTGTGATTCAAAGAACAAACGTACACACACAAAAAAAAAAAACGTGTGTGTGCCTCTCTTCTAGATGTGAAGTTTATAAATCGCAAATGATCTTGAAATTGTGTGCAGCTGAATGGTTTCAGATGTCCGCTTGTAAATGCCGCCTAATTAATGTTATTAACATATAATAGAGCACTAATCAACTTTCAAATATGTTATTTAACAATGGCGTGTGACAAGAATTGCTTAATTTCCAAATACTTGCAGTACTCCGACATTGCAAAGTGTGTAGGTCTGCCTAGACTCTGACACCGCCGCCACCATTCCCGCACATGTTCTCTGGTTTGTTACAGAAATTTGAGTGAACTAACATTCAGCCAATCAAGTTTTATTTTTTTATTAATTAATTAAAGAAATGTTTGAACATTACAATAAATTTGAACAAGTCTACATACACAAGAAAGAAGAGCAATCTTAATTGGTAAGACAACATTTATGAGAAGAGAATAAATAAATAAATTAAGGAGAAAAAAAACAATACTTCAAGTTATCTTTCTGGACAGCCTTCAGCAATCAAACAGTCGCAGTGACTCCTTGTCATGAAGCGAATAATGATGTGACGTGGCGAACCATCCGATCGTTGTTTACCTACATGATGAACCACATCCACGGCTCCTCCAGTTTATCTTTGAACCGCGGGACCACCCTGGCAAGATGACTGATAGCTGTCATTCGAATGTTTTCGTCTTCACGTTCTTTCACACCGAGTATTTTCAAACACCATCTGCGGCTATATCTTTCTAGTTCTTCCACTCTACGCTTAAGAGAAGCATTTTCCTAATGCGCATGGCGCAGGTGCACTTAGGGTGTGTCCAAATCCACTTTTGCTAGTTTAACGACGGGAAAAATGGTCGGCGCGCCCGGCGCAGGGTCTAAAAGGGTTGTCCCTATTCTCTGAATGAGTAATGGGTGTGTTTTGGGCATAACATGCAATAAACCACTCAGAGTCTCATTTGCCATTCCCTTTAAGAGCCAGTTGCGGTCGTGCCATGGCAGATTTGCTATTTACACGGCGGAATTTGCAAGTACAAAGACAGAACACGTCTCCAGAGAGAAAACGGAGCTGCTCGTGCGCGAGCAAATAGGTAGCCTAATTCTGATACATGCGATGACTATCCATTATGACATGTAGGCATTTTTATATTTATGTAGCCTACACAATAATAATATTTTACATTGTAATCCTTTAATTTTTAATATTTGACATGCTTGTGTGCTGCTGTGCGCCCCTGTGTGTGTAATAAGCAGAGTGTACGCCCGCTGTGGACCCGCCTATACTAATGCGCTCTTTAAATAACAAAAAAAAAAACTACTGCGCCATTGACTTTAGACCAGGTTTTAGTTGGTCAATAGCGCAGTCTATTTCAGTTGCCTCAAAATACGCGCCAACAATGCGCCTGAACACACCTCGTTTTCAGACCAGCACCCCCATGAGCGCACAAATGGGCCCAAATGCATTTGCTATTTAAACCACGTGGCGCAGGACGTGAAAATTATTACTACGTCGGGCTGAAACTAGCAGAAAACACTTGCGTTGCGCCTGGCGCCGCATTGCACCAAGTGTATGATAGAGCTCAAAGAGTTCACCGCAGCCATTGTAACCTCAATGGAGCTCTCAATGCGAGTAATATTTTGATTAACCGAATCTTGCTTGGAGTTCAGGGACTGAATGGCGTTAAAAATCTCAGCAAGTGACACATCATTACTTTCTTTTTTCTTTTTCCCAGGGGGACTTTTGCTGCGTGTTGCAAGCAAAGGATCGATCAAAATTATTTTCATAATCGTGAGTATCAAGTGAGGCACATTCATATTCATCCATGCTTTGGCCAAATGATTCGCTCGACAAATGTCTGTCCAAATTCCACGAGGTAGCCTACGTAGGTTCCTGTTAACACGTTTCTTGCCCATTAAAAATCGGATGGTGGATTCCAACTCGTATTAACATCCGCGATCAGAAGAGTATAATCAAACAATCCACCAAAAGGGCATAACATGACCCGTTGACTAAAATTCCTTCTTAAGCTGAAGAGGTACAAATAACATGTCTTCTCAACGAGACGCCATCTTGGCCTCTTCAACCAATCACAAGTGAGTGTTATGAGGCGAATCATCTTTTGTGGATGCTTATCTGCGTCAAACAGACGGAAGCGGGAACAGCGCACTGTTTTAATACTGTTGTAGTGGGTCGCTTGGCAATGATTAATAAAGGTATAGCCTATATACACACATTAGAAACAAGCTGGTATATTGCCGATAATTTATGCTAAGTATACGTGGAAGTAAGGGCACTATTTAGGGTGCAAACCTGCGTTTTACAGGATAAAAGTTACGCACTTTGCAGTTGAATGAAGAATGGTGTCATCCCTATAGTGATTGATTCATATGTATACATAGTGACATAAACTTTTATCGCAGTTTGGGCATATGTAACAAGAATAGACACACATATTGTGCTTAAAAATAGCGTTTGAATAGCTGTATGTGCAATTGAAAGCCATGTCTTTAGCGCGTCTCTCTAGCAGTTAAAATTGTAATAGATTTTAATGTTATTTCTCATAAATATCCTGGCTATACATTGTAATCTGGTGAATGCCGCTTTGGTGAATTAAAGTCTCAATGTCCTGCTGAAACAGCAAAATATGTACATTGTTCACCTAATGTAAATATATTTACAGTACATGCAAACTACATGTATAAAAACGGTCAAGTCAACTGACAGCTGTGTCCCTGTCCTCCCCATTTGCCGGCTACGCCCCTGGACATGGATCACAAAGACCGTTTGTATACATATGAACATTGGCATGGATTTTAGCATATGCACACTCTAAGATCAAATCTGTGTGTAATCAAATTTTAGAAATGAGGTCCCAGATCTCTGCCTTGTATAGTTATATATAATAACTATAGTTTCTTACAATAAATATCAACGTTGGCGTGGATTTTTAGCACATGCACAATCTAAGATCAAATCTGTGCATATGACTCAGTCAGTCTCTTTCACCAGTCACTTTCAGTGTATGGACAAAATATGCACTGAAAGTGACTGGTAACTGAGGCTAACATTCTGCCTAACATCTATGTTGTGTTGCGCAGGAGCACAACACAATACGGTGACTACTGACTACTATTTATTGGGGGAACTCGTGGCCTAATGGTTAGAGAGTCTGACTTGTAACCCAAAGGTTGCGGGTTCGAGTCTCGTACCAGCAGGGATTGTAGGTGGGTGTACTGAATGTACAGTGCTCTCTCCCACCTTCAATACCACGACTGAGGTGCCCTTGAGCAAGGCACCGAACCCCCAACTGCTCCCCGGGCACCGCAGCAAAAAAAAAATGGCTGCCCACTGCTCCGGGTGTGTGTGTGTTCACTGCTGTGTGTGTGCGCACTTTGGATGGGATAAATGCAGAGCACTAATTCCGAGTATGGGTTACCATACTTGGCCACATGTCACGTCACTTTGAAATGATATTCGAAAGTGAAAGTGACGTGTAGCCAAGTATGGTGTCCCATAATTGGAATTTGAATTTAACCCATTTATCCAAGTGCACACACACAGCATTGAGTAGTGAACACATACACGGAGCAGTGGGCAGCCATTTTTGCTGCGGCAGTTGGGGGTTCGG
>NW_015548207.1:1548614-1549565 GCF_001515605.1 Sinocyclocheilus anshuiensis | reverse complement strand
TTGGATGGGATAAATGCAGAGCACTAATTCCGAGTATGGGTTACCATACTTGGCCACATGTCACGTCACTTTGAAATGATATTCGAAAGTGAAAGTGACGTGTAGCCAAGTATGGTGTCCCATAATTGGAATTTGAATTTAACCCATTTATCCAAGTGCACACACACAGCATTGAGTAGTGAACACATACACGGAGCAGGCCATCTCTAACCATACTGCCGAATTCAAATGAGCTGTACTGATCAACTTTCAACTGACTTGAGCTGAAAAATGACAATATTGCCTTCTGTAGAGCTGCTTTATAGCTGAATTGAATTTGTTCGTAATCGTACTTTGCAACATTGACAGTGTTATTAAACTAAACTGAATCAACAGTGACCTAAATTGAGCTAAATAATGACACTATTGTCTTATGTAGAGCTGCTATATAGCTGAAATGTCTTTAAAATTATCTGAAAAACAACTTGAAAATAGTTTGTACACAGATAAACCTGCATTAATTGCAGAAAAATGTGGAAAAGCAGACAAGTTTGATGAAAATCAATACCATTATTCCATCTCCGATATTGTCTAATTAGCTGTCAGCTTTAGCTCTACTGTCAGTTCTCTGCATTTCTGTCATGTTTGCCATCATTTATAGCTACTGTAAAGCCCTGTTCACACCAAGGACGATAACTATAAAGATAATGATAAAGATATAGTTCTAAAAAGCGTTCTCAATATTAAAGAATAGCAGAGTCCACACCACAGCTATAACGATAAAGACAGAGAGAAATTATATTGTTGGAATCACTTTCAAAACGATTTTTCTCCAGCTGATGAACGATAAAAAATTGACAAATCAGAATCCATCCTGCTGTAATGAGCTCGAGAATTTAAAGTGGCAGACGCATGTGCGCTTAGAATAAACAGACGATATCGTTTGCTGGTGTGGACGCTAATATCGTTATT
>NW_015548207.1:1545961-1548251 GCF_001515605.1 Sinocyclocheilus anshuiensis | reverse complement strand
CAATTCCGAGTATGGGTTACCATACTTGGCCACATGTCACGTCACTTTGAAATGATATTCGAAAGTGAAAGTGACGTGTAGCCAAGTATGGTGTCCCATAATTGGAATTTGAATTTAACCCATTTATCCAAGTGCACACACACAGCATTGAGTAGTGAACACATACACGGAGCAGTGGGCAGCCATTTTTGCTGCGGCAGTTGGGGGTTCGGTGCTCAAGGGTCTCACCTCAGTCGTGGTATTGATGGTGGAAGAGAGCGCTGTACATTCACTCCCCCCACTTACAATCCCTGCTGGTACCAAGACTTGAACTCGCAACCTTTGGGTTACAAGTCCGACTCTCTAACCATTAGGCCATCTCTAACCATACTGCCGAATTCAAATGAGCTGTAGTGATCAACTTTCAACTGACTTGAGCTGAAAAATGACAATATTGCCTTCTGTAGAGCTGCTTTATAGCTGAATTGAATTTGTTCGTAATCGTACTTTGCAACATTGACAGTGTTATTAAACTAAACTGAATCAACAGTGACCTAAATTGAGCTAAATAATGACACTATTGTCTTATGTAGAGCTGCTATATAGCTGAAATGTCTTTAAAATTATCTGAAAAACAACTTGAAAATAGTTTGTACACAGATAAACCTGCATTAATTGCAGAAAAATGTGGAAAAGCAGACAAGTTTGATGAAAATCAATACCATTATTCCATCTCCGATATTGTCTAATTAGCTGTCAGCTTTAGCTCTACTGTCAGTTCTCTGCATTTCTGTCATGTTTGCCATCATTTATAGCTACTGTAAAGCCCTGTTCACACCAAGGACGATAACTATAAAGATAATGATAAAGATATAGTTCTAAAAAGCGTTCTCAATATTAAAGAATAGCAGAGTCCACACCACAGCTATAACGATAAAGACAGAGAGAAATTATATTGTTGGAATCACTTTCAAAACGATTTTTCTCCAGCTGATGAACGATAAAAAATTGACAAATCAGAATCCATCCTGCTGTAATGAGCTCGATAATTTAAAGCGGCAGATGAGCGTGTGCTTAGAATAAACAGATGCTATCGTTCGCTGGTGTGGACGCTAATATCGGTATCTTTATAGTCTTATCTATCTTTATAGTCTTGGTGTGAACGGGGCTTAAGAACAGACTTTTGGAGCAACTGGAGAAACAAGATGAACACGACTAACATCTTTCAGCGACACAGAACTACAGAAGCAACCTGTTTAAACATTTAAAACACAAACAGTTTAGGGTTATATACTTGTTCATAACATACATTTCTGTATGTGTGAAGAAGGGTACCACTGTACAACAACAGGATGTGTGGCATACCTCACCAACTTTTCTCATAGCAATCCTGTGCCCTGCACTCAGTGAAACACACCAGTGATTAGCTTGGAGTTTAAAAACATTATGTTATTGACAGAAGCTTAGAAGCTAAAAACAAAGAATTTCAGTTAAAAAACTAATGAGTCAAATAAGTATGGCTAATTTTAATTTTTTTTTCTTTGGTTTTTGTTTTTGTAACTTTTTTCCAGCTCTGGTTCACTGTAACCTTAAGGGTTTTGCTGAAAAAAAAAGAAAGAAAAAAAATCAGTTCCTGTCACCCTCTTCCTGTTGCTGTAGAAGCAAAAATAAATAATTTCCCAGACATTATTTGTAAGAGACAAAATCAGCAACAAGGGTAAGTACAACAGTATACTTTTAAATCCACATTAAAAGTTAAAAATAAATACATTTGCAGTGCTTTTTAGTCAAATTTAGTAAAGTCAACACTGCTGTAAATGTAATTGTAGTGCATCTTTTTAATATTGTAAAATGGCTTTTACTTATTATTGTTCGGAGAATGTATTAGTCATTTAAACAAATTATTCACTTTTTCTTTTGTTTTACAAAAGCTTTGCCCATGTTGTTAAAATTATTGATGTTAAAAATGAAATATAATTTCTCTTATTATGTTTGCTATGATGCGGATGCGTTCAGTTCACTTCAATTCTATACAGTATTAACAAAATATGAAATACACTCAAAAAAATATTTAAGCCAATTTTTTTAGGTTTACAAATTTCAATTGTGTAGTAAAATTCCATCAAACAGAATTGAAGAATCCTTACATATTTTTCATATTATGAATTAATCATTTTAAATACAGTAAGTAACACACACACACACACACACACATATATATATACTATAATATACAATATAATAAAATATACAATATTTTATATATATATATATATATATATATATATATATATATGTGTGTGTTACTTAC
>NW_015548207.1:1537391-1544743 GCF_001515605.1 Sinocyclocheilus anshuiensis | reverse complement strand
TGTGTGTGTGTGTGTATTCAGAAGTGAGAATTTAATGATTCAAAAACTGAAATTAACAAAATTATTTTCTTCATTGAAGGGGATCTGTGCACCATATAAAGATCGTATCCACAATCCATGAGACAAAGATGCCACTAACTGAATGTTTGTCTTCGGTGTTAAAGAAAACACATGCATTTCTGAAACGACATTCTTTTGTAATCATTTTTCTATTGAGTCTTTTGTTAATTGGATTTGAGGAGTTCATGGAAGCAGTAGTTTTCTCATGCCCTTGCAGACATGATTTGAATGTACAACTAACAGCATGCCTCTTCATTGGACCAGCTCTTTTCATTTTCGAATTATTGTTCCTCTTTTTAAGGCCTTTTAGAGAGAAATGCAGTCTTTTTTGTGCAGGAGCAGATGATGAAACTCAGCAGAGCTGTCCTAAAGCTTTCACATCATGTCTGATTCCACCTGTAATGTGGGTCATCATCCTGTTACTCGATGGAGATTATTTTTCTTGTGCCATGACATATTGGAAGGGAATTTTCGTGTTTGACAATCAGCTCAACAGGTCATGGTGTAAACCTATCGAAAAATTCAGAAATGAGACAGCGCTACGAAATATGACTCAAAAATATATCCATCAATCTCAGGTAAATATGACTGTATGAGTGTTTCCAGTCATTGTAATATCTTAATAGAACAATTAAATTTGTTATTTTTATCTCACAATGTGTCAGACGAGAAAATGAAAGTACCTCTAAAGAACAAAATGATTCTCTTTTTCTTGTACATATATATTTTTCCTGTGCTTATGAACCATATAACCATTCCTCAAACCTCAATCAATATCATTTTGTTTTTTCCTGCAGATATATCGGTGTTAAAGAAAACACATGCATTTCTGAAACGACATTCTTTTGTAATCATTTTTCTATTGAGTCTTTTGTTAATTGGATTTGAGGAGTTCATGGAAGCAGTAGTTTTCTCATGCCCTTGCAGACATGATTTGAATGTACAACTAACAGCATGCCTCTTCATTGGACCAGCTCTTTTCATTTTCGAATTATTGTTCCTCTTTTTAAGGCCTTTTAGAGAGAAATGCAGTCTTTTTTGTGCAGGAGCAGATGATGAAACTCAGCAGAGCTGTCCTAAAGCTTTCACATCATGTCTGATTCCACCTGTAATGTGGGTCATCATCCTGTTACTCGATGGAGATTATTTTTCTTGTGCCATGACATATTGGAAGGGAATTTTCGTGTTTGACAATCAGCTCAACAGGTCATGGTGTAAACCTATCGAAAAATTCAGAAATGAGACAGCGCTACGAAATATGACTCAAAAATATATCCATCAATCTCAGGTAAATATGACTGTATGAGTGTTTCCAGTCATTGTAATATCTTAATAGAACAATTAAATTTGTTATTTTTATCTCACAATGTGTCAGACGAGAAAATGAAAGTACCTCTAAAGAACAAAATGATTCTCTTTTTCTTGTACATATATATATTTCCTGTGCTTATGAACCATATAACCATTCCTCAAACCTCAATCAATATCATTTTATTTTTTCCTGCAGATATATGGTTATGGTGTGAGCTGTGTCTTCATCGTCTTGCCAATTATCTATGTGGGAATTTGTGACTGCTGTGGAAAATCTGCTTGCTGATCCAAAGGTGGACATGATTACACACAAAGGGATGCAAACACGCTTCCCACACTGACGAATAAAGGAACACAGACTTACTTGTACTATGAGAGAGAGAGAGAAAAAAAAACGGTCATCATCCTGTTACTCGATGGAGATTATTTTTCTTGTGCCATGACATATTGGAAGGGAATTTTCGTGTTTGACAATCAGCTCAACAGGTCATGGTGTAAACCTATCGAAAAATTCAGAAATGAGACAGCGCTACGAAATATGACTCAAAAATATATCCATCAATCTCAGGTAAATATGACTGTATGAGTGTTTCCAGTCATTGTAATATCTTAATAGAACAATTAAATTTGTTATTTTTATCTCACAATGTGTCAGACGAGAAAATGAAAGTACCTCTAAAGAACAAAATGATTCTCTTTTTCTTGTACATATATATTTTTCCTGTGCTTATGAACCATATAACCATTCCTCAAACCTCAATCAATATCATTTTGTTTTTTCCTGCAGATATATGGTTATGGTGTGAGCTGTGTCTTCATCGTCTTGCCAATTATCTATGTGGGAATTTGTGACTGCTGTGGAAAATCTGCTTGCTGATCCAAAGGTGGACATGATTACACACAAAGGGATGCAAACACACTTCCCACACTGACGAATAAAGGAACACAGACTTACTTGTACTATGAGAGAGAGAGAGAAAAAAAACTTTTTAAATATAGGTTCATGTTTATCTGATTCATTTTCTAGTCCAGTGTCCACAAACTTTGTGACTTATATAAATCTGTATGTTGTTATGCATTCAAAAAGAATATCGTTTATAAATGTGAACTTTGAGTTGAATTATTTTGTTGCCCTGCATCTATCTATATTAATGGATCATTATATGTTAATGCCCCCCAAATGAGGGCCTTGCATCCCTTCCCCTCCTCTCTCCTCCTACTGAACGTGATCGATTTCGAAAGTGAAAGCGAAAAAAAAAAAAAAACTGCGCAAAAAAAGCTATCGTGTCAGCGATTGCAGATTACACGCTTCCCACCCGAACCACACTCCACATAACCCTCCCCCCATTAAAATAAAGCCATAGCCTTGAATGCATGTGACTTGTTGGCATTATATGCTGAGTTATCAACAACACAGCACAGAAAGTGAAAGAACAACTGATGCCCAGTTCCTCCGTGAGTTAAATCATACACAATTTGTAATTTTGTACTTTCCACTATGCAGTGTGCTAAATATTTGTAAACTTTCTTAAAAATAACAATACTGTACCATAACACAAATAGTAACATTTTAGCATTGCATGATAAGTGTGAATAGTTGTTGTTTTGTTTTTTTTTGAGAAATTAAACAAGATTATTAGAATCATGAACCAAGATGCCACACAGATTACAAAAATGCTGACATTGCAATCACAAAGTGTTCATGAAGTGAAACTAATTTTTATATCAGTCACGAGGTCTGCCACTTTATAAAGCAACATTTCCTTTCATTCTTGATTCTGATGATGCTATTGTATGTTCACAGCGACTTATAAAACAGAGGAAATGAGACCAAACTCCAAAATCTGACTCACTTCATTTTTTAAAAGGTAAAAGGCTATAATGCATTGTAAGAATGTAAACTATTACATATTAAAATGACAATGTGTTTCCTGCAAAGACGGGTGTTTTTTTTTTCTAATCTAACTTGGAAAGTTAACAGATTGTTGTTGTATTGGTAATTGTTAGTTTTGTTTATTATTGTTAATAGTTGTCCGTTTTAATTATTATGAAATATTTTTTTTGTTAATTAATTGGAATTTATATTTGCAAATATATACAGACATGCATAGGCCAAGAACTAAATAAATAAATAATTGTTATTCTGTTCATTGTAGGAGACCTCTCCAACTTTAAACATTTCCTGAGCATCTGATGCCAGATTATGAGCATTTCCTGAGACATTAAACAAAGAAGATATCAAAATATCATCACATTTACCTGTTGTGTGCTGTAAGATGTCTTTAACAAAAAAACTGTTTGAACCATTTAAAAGCGAGCTGGGGAAAAAGGCTCTTTCCACCTCTCTTCCATTGAGCATTTTGTTGATTCCATTGGAAGCTTTGATTGATAAAGATTTTTCATGCCCGTGCAAAGTTGAGCTGAATGCAACCGTATCAAACCTCATCTTTGCTGCACCTTTTTTTTTTGTTTTAGCTTTAACGTGTCTTGCTTTACGGCCAGTTAAACACGCTGATCGATGTTCTTTTAAAAACATTTTCAAATTATGGTTCAAAAGATGGTTCTGTACATTTCCAAATGTCAAAGAATTGTCCTCTAATTGTCCAAATTCCAAAGAATGCTCCTGTAAATGTCCAAATTTCAAAGAATCGTCCTCTAACTGTCCAAATGTCAAAGAATGGTACTCTAATTGTCCAAATTTTAAACAATGTTTCCAAAAATGTGTAAAATGGAGAGATTTCTTTCTTTGCCTGATTCCACCTTTTGTATGGATCATTCTTGTGCTCCTTGATGGTGATTATGTTGCCTGTCAGGACACATACTGGAATGGAGTGTATATTTCAGATGATCAGCTACATGTGAAATGGTGTAAACCGACTAAATCAGTTCCAAGAAGAAATGAGACCGAACTACAGGCTCTGACTCTCAGCTTTATTGCCACTTCACAGGTAAGTTGAATACTACAAATACTTCCTTGTTTCCTCAAAAGAACAAGGACAGTTTGATTCCCTATGATGGGACCCCAATCTGAAACGCTGTTAACTGTCTGACACGTAATTACATTGATTTCCACATAAACCTAATAGAATTCTAATAAGTGATGTCACTGAATAAAAGCATCTGCGAAATGAAAACTGTCTTAACGCCATTGGTCCTGATCTTATTGTATTGATTGACTCATTTATTCATTTCAGAATTGGGGATATGGTCTGCTCCTTGTCTTCAGCATTGGTATTATAGTCATTGTAGCTTGTGATGTCTGCCGGAGTGAAGAAAAGCCACAAAATGAGGACATGCTGTCACTCTATATGTAGATGATATGATGTGTGAATATGTAATGTGTAAGATATCAATCATGTTGTAAAGACAAATTGTTCTATAGAGATCAATAAAGTGTCTAGACTGATTTAATTCAGTGATTGATCTTCACTTCACTGTTTAAAATCACACTAATCAACTCGTTTCTACAAGTCCAGTCATCTTGAAACTGATGGCGGACATTAAACAAGTAGCCTCGTGTAGGCTATAGGGAAGTGTTGATGTTTTATTTTTTTATATTAAGTAACATTTCCACGATGTTTTCAATCAGCATTTCGGTAACCACAAAAGTTAAAATGTGGTTAATCAAAGCACATATTTTTACATTGACACAAACAAACACTCACCAGGAAGTAACCAGCAGCAGTTTGCTCCTGAAACAAATCTGTTAGTATGATGCGTCTCCAAATCATGTAACTCATTAATTATTACTTTATTAAAGATTTACAAAAGTTTATTACAAAAAAAAAGTGTTATGTTCCATTCTTAATCATGAATGAATGTTTGCAACTTATGTAATACGAGTCCCCTCTGTCTCAATATAAAGCCACTAAGGAAGAGCTCAAAAGCACAAAACATATTGGAAAACCAAAGCATGTGCAGAACCTATAGGATTTAGCGAGGGGTGTGATAACTTAAGCACTCTAGTGATTAGCTTAGAGGCTAAAAACTTCTCTGAAGTCTTAGGAAGCAGGTGCTTCACTCACCAATACGTTAAAACTGGAGCTGGGCAACCACAGCTGCCGGTTTTTTACCGTAAATTTTACGGAATTTTTTTTACAGTGTGGATTTGGCATAGTGAGGGCATATAACATAAGCATAATAACTAATTAGGGGTAAAAGCATTATTTGATTATTGATCAATATTAATGCTCAGCTCTCTGGCAAAGAAAATGGTAGGAGCAAAGTGTCTAAGAAAGGGGAAAAAAAGTGGCTTGTAAAGCAACAATATTGGTCTCTCCATTTTGTTTATTGACAATTGTCTAAATCATAAAACTTCAAAATTCCAAACTTTACATTGATGTATGTAAAGTTTACATGTTAAAAGTTTCCCATTCAGAAAAGTGACATAGAATCAGCCAAACACCTGACCTCGTCTTCTATCACAGCTGATTCGAGAAAGAAAAAAGGCCAACACTTTTGCGCATGCAGGCATAGCTTAAATCATATTATATGTCTGCTGCCAAACGTTCCATGAAGAAAAGAGGAGTGTGGTGAAAAGAATGTGTGGTTTCCTATTTTACAAATGGAAAAAAAAGAACACATGGTACACATAGAGCTCTGTGCAGACTCTGGTAGTTGCAAACATCGAAGTGAATTCAAACTAGTTGCAGCAGGTAGGCTGTCATTTATGATTTTATGGCATGAAATCAAGAAAAGGCAAATATTCAGCAAGTCGATTTTGTCCTTATTAATGCACCACAGCTATGGCTTGACTTGTAATGTTTTTTTTTATGCTCTCTGAGGTAGTCAAGTTAGCATGAGGGTGGTGAGAGTTCATATTTTGTTGAAACTAATCATTAAACTATCCTACATTACAGGTCATAAGTTATGACAAATATTTTGAGGTAATGTCAATAATAACAATAAACCGAAGATATTGAAGGAAAGTGAAAGTTGGAAGAATAATATGATGATGTCAGGGTGAAAGCAGCAACAACAACAAAAAAAGGGAAAAAAAACTGACACACACGACAGTGCAGTAATCCAGTTTATTTATTTATTTTCATTTTAATACATTGTACATTGTGTCCTATGTTTACAGGGTTTTTTCCCTTACAATTTAGACTTTTCTTCTCAGAATTGCAAGAGAAATAATCAGAAAAAAATAATTAACTCAGAATTCTGACTTACTTTCTCGCAATTCCAAGTTTACATCTTTCAATTCTGAGTTTCCATCCTGCCATTCTGACTTTTTTGTCTGAATTCTGAGTTTGTTTCTAACACGAATTAAAAACATATTGTGACTTTTTATGTCATAATTGCGAGAAAAAAAGTCATAATTGCGATATATAAACTGAGAATTCTGACTTTCTTTCTTGCAGAAGAAAGGGAAAGACTTGAGGAGGTCAAAGCATGTATTGCCTTTTCAAGGTTTTTAATTGTCAGACACGATTTCATCTTGGCTACAAATAAGACGAGAAAAGAAAAAGAAAAGAGAGAACATTTGAAGTCTATTAAACTATACAGATCTTTTAAATACACAGATATGCAACTCTACTGTAGATTCACCATATTCATTATTGTTGTGCTAAATGTTCCTTGCACCATTGATATGTTCAAGACATATTCATTCATTCATTATGAATAATAACTATCTTCTTCATTAAAGTGAATCTGTCCAGAATATAAAGAACGTGTGAACGGGACTACAGACTATATGAGATAGAAGCAGACCAAATTATTTCAGATGATGTCATTGCTACAGAAATCCTGTAAACGTTTGATGCCGTCTGCTCTGTTACACTGAGCATTTTGTTATTTGGATTTCTGGCTGTGATGAATTGTAACTTCACATGCCCGTGTAGATCTGATCAGAATACAACACTAACAGTGTCCATCTTCATTGGACCTGCTTTTTGCCTTGGTTATAATCAGTGTTCGAACTATACCGTGGACTTTGGGGAAGCCCACTTTTTTTTTTTTTTTTTTAACGGGGGTGG
>NW_015548207.1:1527031-1537362 GCF_001515605.1 Sinocyclocheilus anshuiensis | reverse complement strand
TGAGTTAACATGTACTAAACATGAGTGGAATTTGCACCGCAGCACCCCCACACCTTGATGCTCATGACAAAAATAGCATGTATAGTTATCTTTATAGGTTGTTTGCAATCACGTGATTCTGATGACGCCTTTGAGACCCCCCAAAATTTCACAAATCACGTTTTCAGGGGAGCCCATGTCTTATTAAGGGGAGCCGAGCTCCCCCTAGCTCCCCCGTAGTTCGCACCCTGGTTATAATGTTCCACATTTTAAGGCCTCTTAGATATGGATGGTTTCATTGCCCTGAAGAAACATATGATGATACTCACAGAACTGTCCTAAAGCTCTCATATCTCGCCTGATTGCATCTGTAATGTGGATCTTCATGTTGTTACTTGATGGTGATTATGTTGCTTGTGCCATAACAGAATGGAAGGGAGTTTATGTTCATGATTTTGAGTTAAACAAGTCATGGTCTAAACATATGGAAAGGTTGTGAAATGAGACCGAGCTATGAGATTTGATCAGCAAATATATTCATCAGTCTCAGGTAAGTAGCATGAATTACATCTGACTAGGGATGTAACGATTAACCGGGAGCCGGTTGAAAATCGATTCAAATATGTGACGATTCAAATCGGTTGAGATGCTAAACAAATCGCGATTCATTTAGAGGTAGGAGTTTATATGAATGTATGTCTGAGGGGAACTTACTGTCTTTAGAAAAGTTTAGATGGTATTTTTCTTTTCTTTTCATCTTGCTTCTGCATAATGCATATTAATCGAATAGAATCGTGAAATCAAAATCGTGAATCGAATCGAATCGTGAATTGAGCGAATCGTTACATCCCTACATCTGACGTACAAAAAAACACAACATACATTCAACTATTGTTTTTTTTGTTCTTCATCTTTCAGTATGCAGGTTATGTTCACTGTCTTTAGTGCCTTGTTGCTTGCCGTCGTGGGTATTTATGACTGCTGCATTATGTGACCGCTGCCCAAGTCGACTGTTGTTATTCTGCAGAGGAATAGAGAGAAATGGTGAAGCAAGTGATCAAGGACAGGATGATGTTGAGCTCAGCCCCACCTCCACCATCAGTACACACCCACTTGTTGCTTTTTCAAAAAGAGAATAAACAGATTAATTTTCTTAATTCTCTTTAGAGAGAGAGAGAGAGAAAGAAGGTCCTTTAATTTTCCATTACAAAATTATTTCAATACAACCATTCCACAAAAATTTTACCATTTTCCAAGCACAAAATCAATATAAATATTTATTTAAGTTTGAACCCATCTCAAAAAATATTTACTTTAAAACATCCAAAAACATCAGGTTCACATAAACAACCATCAGATCCCCAGAAATGATAAAAATACATCACATTATTTGTGAGATTATAAAAAGCATATTAAAAAAGTTAATCTTCTTTTAACAAAAAAATTAGCCATAAGAACAAGATCTGTTTCAACCCCCTTTTTCTTCCACTTTATTTTTCTTAGTACACCAAATTGCTAATTTAGTAATAAGAGTCAAAAGTGACTCTTTTTGATGGTAATAAATGTGGTAGAACGGGAGTGAGAACGCCATCAAGTATGATTCCCCTCTGAACTAACTCACTGGCTTTTTCTATTGTACTCAAAAAGATAACAATAGCGCTGTTCATCCTAGAGGCGGACAATACAATTGTGTGTCCCACAATCTCCCCCACAGCTAAACAGCAACTCTCCACACTCACTGTAGAGGCCACTTTTACACCGTGACGACGTGTGACTGAACTCAAACCCTGCGCACCTGCACCCACCATGCTTCCCAAATGCCCAAAACCCCACCCCCCTACAAAACAAAACCCCAAACTGTGCTTAAACTACGAAAAAAAAAAAACTAAACTCAAACACGAGAGTCGCCACTCATACTCACTCACAACACCCCACTCACTCCCAGCATGCACTCCACAAGAGAGAGAGAGAAAGAGAGAGAAAGAGACCAACATTTTACCTTGTCTTTTTTTTTCCAATAACCCAACAAAGCAGCACTATAAGATTGAGTGTAAATATATGCTCTATGCTGTCATGTACCATGATATGGGATACTGCTGTTTGTTTTCATTTTGTTGGACAAACACGATCTAATTTAGTTCTGATGAATTTCATTGAATTTAGTTCAATGGAGCGTTTTTGAATGACTCCCAATATAAAAGAATGAAGTTGACTCCTGTTCGCTTGAATGGTTTCCATTGTTATTTTTCAGTGTTCCTTGTCTCATAGTTTATAATTAATAAACATGTAAATAGTTAATAATAAAGATCCTGAGTTGCTGTATATGAGATTCGCTGTTACACATTGTTCTGTGAGCAGATATAGATGATCTATTCTATTTAAAAGGTCTCAGTCCTTTAGTGGGTCTGAAGTAAGCCGGTTTCTTGTTGTCCAAAAAAGATGGTGTTTCTTGAGTTGTTTTCGAAGAATTCTGATAAACCTGAAAGAAATACAGCTTCTTTTAGTGCACTGCATTTTAGCTTTGCATTGATTGGTCTGGAGAAGCTGATGGATCGGGAATTTTCGTGCCCATGTAACCCTGAGTTTAACATGGTGCTGATGAGTTTCATCTTTCTTGGACCTGCTCTTCTAGCTCTGACTATGATGATGTTCATCCAAAGACCCTGCAGACGTTCGTCTTCTCATTGTGCTGGGATATTTTTATTTAGTCTCATTCCATCTGCATTGTGGATGTTTCTGTTGCTGTTTGAGGGTGAATATGTTGCGTGTGGCATGGCACACTGGGAAGGAGATTATGTTTTGGATGAAGAGCTCCAGATTAAATGGTGCAAACCCACTGGAGTAAGGGACGGCAAAGTGAACGGAAAAGAACTGCTGGAACTGACCGAAAAAATCATTTTCTACTCAAGAGTGAGTCTACTGTACAACTTTTTTTATCAACTTTATATATAAACTATATATATCATATTTATAATCTTATTGTGTGTGTGTGTGTGTGTGTGTGTGTGTCTGTGTGTGTGTGTGTTTTATTAGTTTTCAGCTTTAGTTCTGCTCACATTCCTCGCTGTTGTTGTCATTGCTGCTGTGAGCTTTTGGGATTGCAGAACAAGATGTCTGGAGCATCAGGAAAAGCAAGATAAACCAGCACAACTATCAGAATCATCCATCTACGGTTCAGAGGTTGAACTACAGCGAGCTGCCTGAACTCATCAGGGTGATCTGCTTACAAATCCACCTAAATTAAGACTGTTACAGGGAACAGCTTGAATGATGGGTCATTTCTAGGGTGACGTCTGCTGATTTGACAAAACTATCTGGATTTACTGCATTTGTACCTGATGAATTGTTCGCTAGCGCATCTCTCTGGTTTGCTGTATTGTCTTGGTGTAACTATATATATGTTCAATTGAATTCGACCTTCTAGCTGTGTTAAGTAAAATGTATGATAATAGTGTGTATGTGAAATATAATAAATAAAACAATGTAAACCCAATCGTTGTTTTAAAATATACAATGTCTTAATGTTACTCACAAAGTAATGTGACTCACTCAGAAAAATGTACTTTCTGAATGGTTTAAAATGCTGTTTAATATATTGAATTATTTTAAACTTGACTTAAAAGCTATTTGTATCATATGCCTGTAGTAAAGAGTACAATTAAGGTGAAACTACAATCTTTCACAGCGATGACTGAAATGCATTTTTACTGGGAATTGTTTTTTAAATAAATTTAACCTTCTCCTCTAGCAGTTTAATTCATATGGTAAACAAGTTGTAAAAGTGGAAACAACTTGGAAAAACATTAACAAATCTATAACACACAAACACATACACACAACATCAAACTGTTAACCATCTCAAAGAATTAACAAACTCATCAAAAATGCAAATGCATTTCAGCTTTTTTCATAAGAGCATGAATTCTCACGCTGCCTATTCAAATGTACTATGATTCTCAAAATACACAGGGTGGCGATCGCTCATGTTGTATTTACTCTACACATGTGTAACAACCCACTGAATGGTATGTGTAAGTACAAATGTGTAACAGGACATTGGTACCAACACTTTTTGGTAATGAAAGTACAAATGTGTAACAGGACTAACAGCACTTTTGGTAAAGAATGTGTTACACTTTATATTAAGTAAACAATTCCTATGGATTTACCATGTAATTACTCTGATGTTACACAGCAGCGGCCAGTAAGTTAGGCTTTACATATAAATTGTGGCTGGTGACCAGAATGTTGCACTTTATATTAAGTGGACAGTTCCTGAGGAGTTACATTGTAAGTACACTGGTATTACAGTGGTGCACAAACTCCAACTCGAGATCCAACTCCTCCCACTTTACATATCCCTAAACCTACCAAGTTACACACCTCTTGGATGCCATTTCCACCCCTAAACCTACCCATCTCCACCCTCTGAATCCCATTTCCACTCCTAAACCTACCCATCTCCACCCCCTGGATCCCATTTCCACCCCTAAACCTACCCATCTCCACCCCATGGATCCCATTTCCACCCCTAATCCTACTCATCTCCACCCCCTGGATCAAATTGTTCCAATTACTCTTATACATATTGCTGTTACAAAATGTAGTTATATACTGTATGTCCTGTTACACATTTGTACTTACACAAACCATTCGGAGGGTTGTTACATGTGTGTAGTTACAGAAATATTACAGCTCTAGATACTATGTACCAATGTGTACTTACACTGTGGTTACATACTACGTACACATCTAGTTACTATGTAAGTACACAGGTATTAGGACCACTTAATGTAAAGTGGGACCATTTATATATATATATATATTGACAACAACAAAAAAAGACTACATTCTTGTTTAAGTGTACACAATAGAATTCATGAGAATTATTTTTTTATTTTTTTATGTGTGTGTGTGTGTGTGTGTGTGTGTGTGTGTGCGTGTGTGTTAATATATGCTTGTGCCAAATTGTCATCCTTCAGAACGGGTTTGTCTTGCGAAAAAGTCATGCAAAAATGTATTTCTCCAAATGTTGCTACATTTGTAGAAACTTAAATTCAAATTTCTAATCTCAGAGTGAAACAGACTAGCTCTGATCTAGCATAACAAATGCTAAAATGTCACATTAAAAGTTTTCCAATCCTAAATTTTACGTTTTCAAACTTTTATTAGCCTACTCATTTTTAGTTTGTCATACAGTAAAAAAGAAGAAGAAGAAGAAGAAGAAGAAGAAGAAGAAGAAGAAGAAGGTTTTATTAGCAGCTAATATCTGCAGTTGTATGATATATTCATAATCATTTATATTCATTTCAGTAGAGTTTCAAAGTTTTTCGCTGCAGATTTCAAGAACTTTGAGAACAAAGTGAATAAATTAATCCTCTAATCCACATGTCTTGTATGTTTTTATCTACGCCTCGTGTCACCTGCGAGTAATCTAGTTGGTAATCCAGTGAAAGAGTTGTCCCGCACTCAAATCCCCAGGAGTTCTTCAGAAATTTTTGTGAGTATTTAAAGGCAGCAGGGGGCACTGAAAGTTCCTGTCAAACTAAATCCAACTCACACACCAGCCGGTGAACAGGAACATAAAAACCCCACTCAGAGATTAGAAACGCCGTTTAAGATCCTTAAAACTGATGATATGCAGAGATCTGTCTGCTGCACAAGTGAGTTTTTGCAAGAATAAGAAAAGTTAGTAACCTTAAAGTTTTTAAATGTTAATAGCAGATATTTGTGCATATTGTTTGTGGCCATGGACTCTGTTTCTTTCCTTTTAAACAAAGCAGAGATGAAGGTCGTTGTGTTCCCTCAAAAGATTATAAGCGTCTTTATGAACTAAACAGGAAAAACAGATCTTTGATCAATTTGTTTGTCCAGACTGTTACATATAAATGCGACCACAAATAAGCATGTGCTACAATTCTTTAAAAATGTACAATTTTGTTGGGGAAACTTTGTGTTTGTCCATGCCGTTTCATCATAAATTATTTCAGATCACTCCACAATGAACACAGAGCGAATCGTTTGTCTGAATCACAAAATGACTCTTGCGAACAGGTTCTGTTTAATAAGTCATTTAAAAAGATTCACAAAACCGTCCTCTCACTCGCTCGTAGCTATTTGAATTAGACTTACTAAGTGAATCGTTCATAGCCGTTAATTTCACCTCGCCTCACTGAACCGAGTCATTTTTCAGTTAGGCCTAAAGCACAGAGACTATTTTTCCTGAAACTTTCTAATAATTCATTTGCATGAAAAAAGCGATTTCTCCATCAATTCTATTCATATCCTGTTTTCAGCTTTGAATGTTTCTAGTTTTGAGTGACCTTCACTGGAAAAAAAATGTTCTTTGCATCACCAGCATGGGCCTAACTAAACCATGCTAACCAAGAAAATAGTGACCCCTAATCTATTATTTAACTATTATTCTGACCATTAGAATTAATTTTGCTCACCTCTGTGACAGATTCCCACCATTTTGAAACTGCAGTTCAAAAGCAGCAGGTTTGAAGCTCACCGCTAACTCATTGTAATTACAGTGCAGGAATCACGGTGAACCATTTGGCTGCCAGTCGCTTGTAATCAACTGAGAGTAGAAGCAGCGAAGAAAACCTCTTCCTTTTCCCCTCAAACACACTTAATTTTCTTCACTGTAATTACTGTTTAGAAACAGGCTTTGATTAAATTAGAACAGGGACACTTCACCTTCTGTTTGAACTAATTAGGACGTAGTTACATGGGAAAAATGTGAATGTTGTAATGTGAAAATGTGGTAAATGTGAAAATGTGGTACTCTAAATGATTTTTCATCATATATGTTTCAGACTTAATCAAAAACTGTGACTGTTTCTCATAATGTACTTTTATATCTCACAATGTATTTTATTTCCCATATGTGTGCATTGATGACATTTTCATCATGGATATATTTACCCATTATCATAGCAGTTAGAATCTCTAAAATTAACAATACTAACATGTCCTGATTTTACTGTAAAAGTGATCCTAGAACTTTTTAATGAGAAGTCATAGTTTTTCATGTTTCATCAATGTTTTCATGTTATCACACCTCCTCAGGTCTTATCTGCAAGAGCACCTGATCCAGAGATGAACAGTGTTTTCTTTCTATTTTTTTTTTTTTTGTAGGTGTGCACAGATATGACATTTTATGAGTCTATCAAACTTTGACATAGATCAATGAAGTAAATCTGCCCAAGTCAGTCCAGTCCAAAGCAAATCAAAAAGGATATTTTATGCCACCTTGAGGTTGTCACCTCTTATGGTATTGCTTTGATTAGTATTTATATTACCGATGTTATTTACTCCCAGTAGGTGGCGACAGGCGACTGTCATAAGTGAGTCATTTGAATCATTTACTCAAACTGATTCATTTAGCATCGCTGAATCGTTCAGGAATGCAATAAGTCTCTTTATGAGTAAATCAACCATTCATTCAACTGATTCGTTCAAAAACACCGATTCATTCAGAGCTGTGTTTATGAGTGAGTCATTGAATCATTCAATTGATTCGATCGTTCAAATATGCAGATTCGTCCAAGAATGAAACACCGATGTTTTTGCTTGACGGTTCTGCTGTGGTTTTGTTTGGAAATATGTTCGTTGTCAGAGCAGAAACTGACAAAGTAACCGACAAATTGGGTCTAAAATGTAAGTTATTAAGTATTAAATTCTTGCAAATTGCACTGTTGTATAGCCTAAAAGCAATTATCACACAATCAGCACATTTATTAGCTATTGTGGCTAGTTAATGTTATGTTTTTTGCATTAGCATTGCAGCAACGGCAGATTCGGAAATGTTGTCTGTGTAAATTTATGATATAATATTTTATTTCACATTTTATATATATTTTTGCCTTATCTCGCAAAAGTTTAAAGTTTAAAACTACTTGTACTATTCTGGAAACTTTGTATTGCTTGGAGTTGTGTTTGCCTCCTTAAAATGAATCACTTGTTGTTTTCCTAATGTGTAAGTCGCTTTGGATAACGTTAATTGATTTAGCAGTTTTGTTAAATGTAAGTAAATGTATCTTGTTTTAAGCATTTTTAGATATTTTTAATGGAAAACTGTGATTATGTAACTTTTGGGGGTATTTTGGCAGTCTGACACAAAAAGTGTTTTGGAAAATTAGACAATTATAAAACTGTCCACCTCGATCAGCAGCAATATAAATGAGTGCTTGTGCATTGAGGCTTCTGGATTAGTTTTAATAGCTATCTGAGACACTGAAGCAGTAAATAGCAGACCGCAGCTCTCCTTATCATGATGCTATAACCCCCACAGTGAAAATTGTATTGACTTGCAACAAACCAACAACCAGACAGACCCCCACTGACCCCTGCATCAGCCCCCCTCTCTCTCATTCTGTTTCTCGGCACCAGTCCATATCTTACATGCAGTGTCACGCCTGATCTTGCCTTCAAACGGTCCACCTCCATGTCTATTTGATCCATTTTCTCAGTGAAGACACAGGATATTTCTTGTAACACTGGATTTATCCATTGCAATGACCAAAACCAAATAAGTACCATAGTGTTCTCTGATGAAATTACCATGGTGCCACATTTTTTTGTGAGGGCATCTTAAATCATATAAACGCTATTTAACATTTATGAGTATACATTTAACGTTTTGATAGAGGAGGAGGATTAATTAATTTGTGAGCACATGGTTACAAAAAAACAGGTCCATCCTGATCTGTAATGATGTTTAATTAACGATAAATCACATATGGTGGGCACTAGTGTAGAGAAGAACTCCTGCGGTCTACAGTAACGAACCTCAGAACGTCCTGCTGCTCGCTCTGTGAATGATGTGGGCCCGTAAAACCACTTTATACCCTCATTATAGTGTTTCCCAGACACCTCTGAGATGGAGGACATGTACTGCAATATTGGTGGCTTTTAGTGTTGGCTTTGTAAAACTGGGTTCTAAAACTAGCTGTTACTTGCCCAAAGTTTGTCAAGCTTTAAAAGAGGACACCTGAACAATTTTTTTAACAATTATAAGACATGTTTTGTACAAAAAAAAGCTTTAAAGACCAATTAAATGCTGTTTGGAGCTCATTTGAAGATGAAATGTGTATTTTCTGGGCTCCCTTCTCCCTTCCCAGACAAGTAACCCTGCTCCACAAGCCTTCATATTTTTGCCAGAAGCAACGGTTTGATGTTAAAAAATGCCTTGATGGTTTTGTTTCTTACAAACATGCAGCTTTTCACTTCATAAGATATTAATTGATGGACTGGAGTGGTGTGGATCACTTGTGGATTATTGTGATGTTTTTATCAGCTGTTTGGACTCTCATTCTGACGGCACCCATTCACTGCAGAGGATCCATTGCTGAGCAAGTGATGAAATGCTAAATTTCTCCAAATCTGTTCCGATGAACAAACAGACTCACCTATCTTGAATGGCTTGAGAGTGAGTAAATTTTCATTTTGGGGTGAACTGTTCCTTTAAGAAAGTAAATGTGGGCTATTTTGTTTTTTAGTGTACTCTAAAAATACTAACAAATAACAAAACATTAAAAGTCCATTTACAAAAGTTGATTAGCACCACTTGTACAAGTCATTGAACGACTGACAGTCAATAGCGACTCAACTTCTCCTTTGACGTGGTTTTCGTTTGCTTTTTCTCATTGTAAACATCACTGGTGACATCTGGAACAGGTTTCAGCCCCGTAGTCTGTGATTCCCTGGGAGAGGTTTAGGATCAAAGCATCCGGATGATGTTTTCTCCCTTGTGAAGTTGCTTGAAGCGGTCAGGGGAACGCTCTAGGAGAGGACGAGCTATCAGAGACCTTCCTGAGCTTGATAATGCTCAGACACTGATGACTTTGCGGGTTCGGCCTGAAAACATTTACAGTCACAGCTTTACAGAGCATTTTAACAGCTGGTCGTAAAGATGTTTTGTTGTTTACCCCACTGTTTGGAGAGATGGTGGTAAAATCCAGCCTCAGATGGGAATTTTTTGGGGGGTTGGTTAAATTGTGGGTGGACGTTGTGTGTACATATTGTTTTGTACATCATACAGAATCCTTTTTTTTTTTTTTTTGGCACATATAGTGCAGTGGTGCAATGACATTTGCTAGTCCAGTATTTTGCACCAAATTTTAATTCTGTAATCAGAACATTTTGAATGTTACAAGAAATGTGATGGGTTATTAATATTGTTCAATGATAAAATGAGATTTATTATTTTTAGTAACATGATTTATTCATTCATTCAAATAATTGATTCCAAACATATTGTGATGGGGTTGAATTAACTATCTATCTATCTATCTATCTATCTATCTATCTATCTATCTATCTATCTATCTATCTATCTATCTATC
>NW_015548207.1:1523971-1526616 GCF_001515605.1 Sinocyclocheilus anshuiensis | reverse complement strand
CTATCCATCTATCTATCTATCTATCTATCTATCTGTCTATCCATCCATCCATCCATCCATCCATCATTCAAATGATCAATTTCATACTGTAGTGGTGTTGAAATAACTATTGGTACTTCGCAAAGCGATAATCACATTTGCAGGTTTGAAATCACCATACAATTACTTTTTTTTTACATACTTTAAATCACTAAGGTAAAATAAGTTCAATAGTAATGTTTATTTATTTAATTATTTATTCATACAATAAATTATGAATTTCAAACGAGTTATAACGGTGTTACAACTATTTTTGGTAACTAAAATTCATTGGTGGTTAATTTCCTAAAATATGACTTTGTTAACAGAATTAACTTTTTCAAATAAAATGATAGCAAATATCATTATTTATTTTTCCCCCCAGAAATTTTCAAATATAAATGGTACCACAAGAATGCACAGTTTTATAGTTTTATCTGCGAGAGTCAAAATAAGATTTGACTATGAACACAGATCATACATTAGTAATCATCTTCTGAGAAATGTTCTGATGTAACAGTGAATATATTAGCACAGCAAGAGCTGCAGTGAATAATTTTCCTCTCCATTTTTTGGAAGTTCACAGCTTGTCAGTTGTAACAGGACTACACTTTGACAGATTTGGGCCTGAACATACAGATTAACAATTTATGAATTACCAAATACTCCCTTAAACGACATAACGCTCAGTGTGTCATGGAGATTTGAGACGGCTTGGCTTGTTACCTGCTGATTTGACACTCAACCCCCTGTGAAGTTTGTTTATGAGCGTTAGAGCAAAGAAAGCAAGACTGGTGCTTGTCAACACAACAGCCACAAAAGCCCGTTTCAGATGGGGGGAAATCACATGTATGTGTTTGTCTTTGAGATAGCAATCTCAGTCAAAAGCTCAGCATGAAAGACACTGATAAGAATAGATTTAGCCTAAAATAGCTTTAGAGAAGTTAGCGTTAAATAGACCTCCGTAGATCTGAACTTAAACTGACAGAAAAGTGTCTCTTAAAGCTCCAGCTGCACTGAGGGAAAAATGAATTGTATGGCAATGTCACTGAATGTCGATTTCCTCTTTTTTAGTCAAATATCAATGCGTCTTTAAGCTTTGAGAATAAAGAAACCTTGAATCTGTGCAGCTAACACAGAAAGTCAGAGGAAAAACGATGCAGGAACGTTTTAAATAAGAGACCTTTGAAATTGTATTCGATTCAATTCTTAAAATCTAAACACTAAAAGTCTTTATTGACTGATTAAAATATTGTAATTCCTGAAAATGTAACCTATTTATTAATTGCATTGCTAGAAGGTTTCAACCATGGTGTAACCATCACTCAAAATATTCCAGGTCCTCATTTTCTTTGCCCACCTTTCATTACATTTTTAGGAGGTAACTTTAACTATTTTATATTCACCACAGGTACAGGTATGTATTTGGTCACACTGGAATGAAAACCACCTCCACACTTTGAGAATATGGACGTTGCCCACAGTTTTGTCTGCTATGACTCCTAGGAAAAAAAAAAGGATCTCTGGAGGCTTCTCTCTTCTTTTACATCCCGGGCAGATGATCTGAAAAAAGTTTTATATTCCTCTTATGATGGTAAAAGATTTTAGAACAATGCACTGGTCCTTGATCACAACTTATTGGGATCTTCTATTCAAAGCTGCAGCTTAAAGGAAAATCCCTTCTCAGAGATGCACATCAATTGTTTGGAGGGAACAAGACTTTTTTTTCAGCCCAAGTCCAAAGGCTCTCCCTTGGCATGAGGTTTGAACTTTAATCCAACAGCTTGAGGGGGAATGAGACCCAAAGACCTTCAATAAAGCCAGTTCATGACAGGGACCTCAACTTCTGCTTTCAGCCAGACTGCAGGCATTAGAAGCGGATATAATGGCTAAAACTTCAGCCTCAGACAGCGTAACCCTCTCGCCCTCTTCCAGGTGGCATCCGAATCACTTGCTGCCAAGAGATCGAGAGGGATGTACACATTTGGCCAGACAGGTATTTGGTTTGGAGAAGAACAAGCCCAGAGAGGCAAGGTGTTGGCCTTATCATGTGCTCTGGGGCGCTGAAGGGTTGAGATCAAAAGCTGGATGCTTTCAAGAAGATCAGCTGACATTGAAAAGTGCCAGATATTCTCGGATAGGGGAATTCACACAGAAGTGTGGTAAAATGTCATGGGCTAACATCTCAACAGCATTTAAATAAAGGGTCCTCGCTAATTCCTTGCAGAATAATGTTCCAGAACTGCTGTGTAGATGTTATATTTGGATCTTCAGATCATCTTTCTTTAGTTCTTCTATGGTTCAATGCATTGGTTTTAGGTAAAATGGAGTCCATCTGGGGGCTTTGAAGAACTTGTACATGTGTTAGCATTCAAAACTTACCACAAAAAAAGCTCAAACATAGATTCATCCATCCATGATGACAATTTACCACCCATTTATTGTTATTAGTCCATGCTACACCTTCTTCTTATTTTTCCACACTTTTTTCACACTTCTTTAAGTAGCACAACCATTTTCAGCTGAGCTAATAAGATACAGATATGTCAGATAATATATACACACACACACACACACACACACACATATATATATATATATATATATATATTGGTAGATTGGACAGA
>NW_015548207.1:1521462-1523872 GCF_001515605.1 Sinocyclocheilus anshuiensis | reverse complement strand
AAAGAGAGAGAGAGAGAGAGAGAGAGAGAGAGAGAGAGAGAGAGAGACTGGTCCATTTAGCTCCAAATTAATGGTTTATGCTCTGACTCTTATTATGAAGGCCGTCATATTTCTTGCCATTATTGTTTCCTGTTTCCTGTCTTAATTGGTTATCATGTGGCTTTTTAGCTGTAGTACAAATGGTCCTGTGCTTGTTTGTCAGCTGTTGTCTAATCTCATTATTTTCTTCTGGATTTATGCATTTTCTTGCTGTCTTTTACGGTTACACTTGATTTTGTATTGTGGACTATATTGTCGGAGAACTGTTTTGTTCAGTTAAAAAAGTACACTCAGGTTTGTTTGTTTGAGACTGGCCTACTGTACGTTGGGGAAAGAGAGGAAAATGGGACCTGACCATAATGATGGATGGATTTGGTCACTTTTCGCATTGTGATAGCCATAAATATAATGATAATTATGTTAGGGACCACACCAAGGCACAGTATAGTTGTGTTTATTATTAGTGTGGGCTGCCATTTTGACATCTGTTGCTTTAAATGCTCAAGCACTTTAAAGTCTGGTGGATTTTGATTGGCTGTCAATGTTTTTATTGCTCATAAGCTGGAAAAAAAAATGTCGTTCTGAAAGTGATTCCAGCTGTATTGTTCCTAGCATTACAGCTGTGATGTGGACTTCTCTGTTCTCATAGAATTGTTATACATACGATACAGTAGGCCTAAATATTAACTTCTATAATCTTTTTTGCCATTTTATACTGTAATAATAAATAATAAAATGATATAATTTCTAACTTTTTTTTTTTTTTTTTTTTTTTTTTTTTTGCTCTAGTATGCATTAGGTGGTGTGTGGTGCATTTAGCATAGTTTTTTTTCTCTCCGTAACCATAGAAAACACCTATGACCCATCAGGTCAGAAGCATAAACCAGATATTAACATATAAAGATATCAACTTTGTGGACCATTAAAAGTTACTTCTGTACTGTAAAACACCTTTTCGCTTCTATAATTGGAAGTTTATATTAGGATGTGAAGCCTTGTGCAGAAACATGCCCCCATGGAAAAGCGATTTCACCTAATTTATTGTGGAAATAATAATCTTTTCTCCATTTTAGCTTCAGTAAATTGCCTTTCTCTGAGCTTTTCATTGCTTTTCGCGAGTTTGTTTCATTAGAGAGACCCCGTTAGTGTCCTCCTACTCTCCAGTTAATTGAGGGCTTCTGACTCGTGTGCCCCTTCACTACTCCAGACAGCTGACTGTTTACACACACACGAGGGGAAAATGGTCCAGGACTCCTCTTACTGCCCATAACTTAAGGACAATATATTGTGCGCAAGGAAGCTTCCTTAGTCTTGGGAGGAATACATGCCAACATCAGGAGCAGAGTGTTCAATCACCCCGCAAACTTTTTTCCTGTGTAAAGTGCCCCAAACTCTCCGATGGGATCCCCGTGGAAAAACGCGCAACTGTGAGACTCAACCATGGAACTTTTTAACGTCTTTTTAAACTCATCTATCTGCACCTGGTGCTTATGTCTACTACCGCTGAAGTTGCTTGGGCAACTGGGTAAGTCAGAAACACGCTTATAGTACATCTAACGATGTTTAGGACGCATTTGGCACAACTACACCTTTTGCGCACGTTTAAAAGGCGATGGTTTCTGTATCTCGCTGCAGATTGCGCTATTGATGGAAATAAGGAGCCTATGTTTAGAAGTTACTCATGCACCTTTTAAGCTTTGAAATGTTGAAATGCAATGCTTGCTCGTTTACTCAAGAATTTGCCATATTCCCAGAACCTTGTGCACAAACCTTGTGCACAAAAATGTTGCAAGTAGTTTTTTTTTCCATTATTTATGATGCTACTATATTTTATATTGCATGTATTATTGTTTTCATTGTATTTTGTTTTAAACTAACCTCATAACATCAGTATGAAAGGGGGTTTTATGGGTTTGATTTTATTGTTCATTATTTAGTTATCTATGTATTTTACTGCATTGTATTATTTTTGTTAATATGTAGGCTATTTTATTTTATTCTACTTTTATTTTAGCTCATAACATAGTTTAAAAGTTGTGCATAAGATTTTTGTCTGGCTGCGTCAGGAACATGTTTTTGAGATAAATGTGCTTTCAATCCGCAAGCCATTGTTTTCATTAGTGCTCAATATCCAGGTTCTCCAGAGGGATTTGCACAGCTGTTACGACGAGGCGTTCCCCATAGCGACCCCTAGAGGACGCAGTTCGAAGTTCCCATGAAAGGGAACTGTGCGAAACTTCGTTGTAACTCTGCGCACTGACATCCATTTGCGCACCAAATGGAGAGTCTGTCTGCGCAGTTCAGACTGAATTAAGAGCCCGGTGTCATGAAAATGCGTATAAATAGTACGCCAAATAAAAACGAAAACTCG
>NW_015548207.1:1521070-1521380 GCF_001515605.1 Sinocyclocheilus anshuiensis | reverse complement strand
GTGGTATTGATACGCAAAAATGGACTTTGGCGTGCATATGATACGCATGTGTTTGGCGTGCATAAAATACGCAGTTTTCGCGTGCATATGATATACGCAGTTCAACCCTAAACCTACCCATCGCGTAGCATATACACGCCAAGGTCCATTTTTGCGTATCAATACCACGAGTTTTCGTTTTTATTTGGCGTACTATTTATACGCACTGCTCTGTGGAGAAAAGGACGCGTTCTTTCTCTCTCGCGCCTGTACGCACGCACAGTCTCTCTCTCTCTCTCTCTCTCTCTCTCTCTCTCTCTCTCTGTCTGTG
>NW_015548207.1:1499044-1520645 GCF_001515605.1 Sinocyclocheilus anshuiensis | reverse complement strand
CGC
Source organism: Sinocyclocheilus anshuiensis (assembly GCF_001515605.1). NCBI lineage: Eukaryota > Metazoa > Chordata > Actinopteri > Cypriniformes > Cyprinidae > Sinocyclocheilus > Sinocyclocheilus anshuiensis. Next base: position 1,520,642 of record NW_015548207.1, on the reverse strand, counting down.
CCCCGCTCTCTCTCTCTCTCTCTCTCTCTCTCTCTCTCTCTCTCTCTCTCTCTCTCTGTGTGCAGATGTTTTCAGCAGTCATTAGAGCAGTCAGTAGGTGATTATTAAGCCTCAGGGGTGCAGTAATTGTGGGAATGTGCGCCTCATGATTGTAGGGTCAGACTGATTAGTGAGGCTGTGATATCTTTTCTGTCCTTTCCTGCAGCTCATGCCTCAGTGCCATTACAGGTTATAGACGTGTAATGCACTCATTTACGCAGTTAGCACAGTTGGCCAGCATATATTGTGCATTACACTATATTGTTTTGCTTTTTGCTTTGCTTAAACATGGTTTTTGTTCTTATTTTTGTTATAAACTGGGTTATTATTTTTTATTTTATTTTATTTTTAATGTGTCTAACCTTATGACGGTTTGTTCATTCAAATATGTTCATATCCTGCAGTACCTTTTATGATCACAAGATATAGATAAAAATCACAAGTCTAAAGATAAAAAAAAATAAATAAATTGTGGAAATGCATTCACAGTCGATTGCAAAATATTTGAGCACTTTATCTATATCAGGCATATGGTGATTTTTGGTTGCACTTTATTTGTTAGTGTCACAAGAATGAACATTATTGTAATGAATGACGTTATAAAGTTTTGACATGATTGTATATAAATTATTTTGTGCTACTAATTTTGGCAGATAATGTTTCTGTTGCTTGGAGTTTTAGGGATAAACAAAGCTGTATTGTCTCTTGCACAATGTCCTCCCAGCGGTGTCTTTTCACTCGGCAGACCATGAACGAGTCCTTCGTGATATTTCTTCAGTGAATCATCAGCGTTGACTTTTCAGTCTTTATTAAATGTCCGACAGCTGTGTGTTTGGATCATGTGATCTCATCTCTCTTAAGCCTCACTCAACACAATCGAGTGAAAAAGAGAAATTACCGAGTCCTCAGGGTTTGGGTGAATTCCTGGCTGAGCGAGAGGGGGAAACAGATGAGTGCGTTTGCAACTGTGAAGATATTTCGCTTTAATATCGGGGACAGTTTCCTGTGGTCACTGATATATCATAAACGCAACAGACCCAGACCCAACAAACCAATTCTTTGAACAAATCTCTCTCTCTAGGGCTGGAGAGTGTGAATATCTGGAGCTGTTCCTCTCCTGCAGTGTAATCAGCTCTTCATTCGGGCGAGATGAAGACTGTCACAACAGATAACTCACATTTAGCAGCCCTGCAACCCTCCCATACACACATACTGGATGAACTTGTGTAAAAGTTCTCCAGCTTTAAGAATTCTTAAACACTACATGCTTAAAATAAGAATACTTGCAGCTTGTTTGGTTCAGCAGGATCCTTCTTATCGATTTGTTTTTTGCTATGTAGGAGTTGAGTTTTGAGTTGTCTATTTAGTTTTTGGTTTGCCATGACTTTATGTCTTTATGTATTTTTTTATGTCACAATTGAGACTTCGTATGAAGTCACTAAGGTGACATGGTTATGGGACAAATATGTAATGGGAGCAAAATATTATATTGTAATGCTTTAGCATTTGCGCTTAAAAGTTTTGCGTTCTCCCAAAAAACATCGTGTTGGCTGACAAAACTTTTGTGTGCACTCAAAAATGTTGTGAGCAAACAAAAAACTGGCGATGGATGGAATGAAAAAATATAGCAAATCATATTTCGCTTGCAAAAGTTTTGCGTTCCCCTGAGAAACTTTGCATTTAGTTGCTAATGCTTTTTTGTGTTTTCGAAACCTTTTGAAACTAATGCAAGTGAATACAAACTTTTAAAAACTTATGTGAATGAATATAAACTTGAAGGAAATAATAGGAGATTGGAGGAAAAATTTCATTCGCATAAGTTTTGTATTTCCTAAGAGATTTGCGTTTGGTTAAAACACTTGTCAAAATTGTGAACATTTTTTAAGGATAAACACAAAACTGGTGACAGAAAAAATATATGAGATTCAAAAAAATACTATATTGTGCTTGCAGACGTTTTTGTTCCCCCAAGAAACTTTGTTGGCAAAATGTTTCTGTTCTTTCAAAGCTTTTCGAAACGTATGCGAACAAACGCAAAATTGGTTATGGAAATAATGAGATGGGAGGAAAAATGATTTTGCTTACGATAGTTTTGCATTCCCCAGAGAAACGTTTGCGTTCTCTCAATTTTTCAACACTTTTGCGAGTGAAAGTAAAAACTTTTGAAATTTTTGCATTGCCCCAAGAAACTATATTTCCCTTGCAAAAGTGTTGTGTTCCCCCATGAAACTTTGCGTTTGCTTACAAGACTTTTGTGTACTCAAAAATGGCGATTGAAATAATGAGATGGGAGGAAAAACTATCATTTGTTTGCAAAAGTTTTGCGTTCCCTGCAAGAAACTTCGCATTTGCTCTCAAAACGTTTGCGTTCTCGCAACTTTTTTCAAACTTATGCGATCAAGCATATAAATGGTGATGGAAATAGGAGGGAAAACTATATTGGAATGATTTTGTGAGTGAACAAAGTTTTTTTCTTCTTTCGCCAATTATAATGTTACTTTTTTTGTTTTCTTATTAAAACTTTATCTTACAATTACCTTTTCCATTTATTTTTAGTTTGGGCTGAAAACATTTGCGTCTTGTGCATGTATTTATGTGCTTTTCCAATTTCCTTCAGTTATTTATTAAGTTTAAACCCATTCTATTGATGGCTGAGTAGGTGGTCCTGTTGTCTGGTACTCTTCAGGATGGATTAGCTTCATACGATCAGTGCATTGGTTTGTGGTTAATTTAAAACACCAGTGCATAGGTACAAGGTTTTGACCACATATGGACATGTTTCCATCTTCTAGTTTCTGCAGTCACTGGCTTTGCAAAAAGTGTTTGCACTGTTCAAAAGCAGTGACACGTTGAAAAAGTGGACGTGTCCATGCCTAATCTGAAGTTTTCAGTGGAATTCCCTGGTGTGGAAGTGTTTGAAATCCACCCCGCCCCTAAGTCAACAAATTAACCGGGCGATCTGAGGTGTTTACCCAGCAGCGCTGCCCCAGCTTTGGTTTAAGGGCTGAAAACACGAGTGTTTGTGCAACCTTTGACCTTGCATAGCAAGATTGGACTGTGGTTGCTACCCCTGCAAGTACAGACGAAGACCAAATGTGACTTATTCTTTTAAATGTGACCTTCTGGCATAATTTATATGCTCAGATCTTTTCAGCTGACGAAACTGCTGTTCTGTTTCTATGAGATGGATTTTTGGTGTGATTTTTCTTTAAGGTTGAATGAATCTGTACTTTTCTCGCACTTTATTTCTACCTGTGATGTTCATTTTTATTATTATTTTATTTATAATCATTTCTAATATTTAATATTTTATTTTTAAGCTGTGATGTCACTTTGCCCTTGTCTCTTTTATACGTTGTATTTAATTTTACAGTTGTGATGTCAATTTTCTGTTGTTATTTTTATGTTGTTATTTTGTCCTGTTATTTTTATTTTATTATTATTTTACTTATTTTACTTTATTTTACTTTTTATTACAATTATAATTTTATTTTTATTTTTATTTTACAGTTGTGATGTCACTTTGCTGTTGTCACTTTTTATTGTTTTCACATTTAATTTAATTTTAATGTAATTTAATTCAATTTTATGCTTCGGATTTCACTTAGCTTATTTATTTCAGTTATGATGATGATAATGATGATGATGATGATGATTATTATTTTACCGCAAGACGAATCAAACTACACAGTGAAAATTTCAAACATATGACTTTCTGAATGTATGAATGGCTTATGTTTGCATGGAAAGTAAAGCAAGCACCCAGTAGCTGCTTTTACTTTCATCTTATCTTTAAGCCGGCCACCTTGAAACTCCTTTACTTCCCCTTAAGAAACGTCCCCTCAAATCATCCCTCCATCTCCCCACCAAACCATTATTAAGAATTTATAAAATGAACACTTAAATGTCTTTATCTTCATCTTGCCCCATTACACCTCTAAGAGTAGTTGTGTAAAACGGTTGAAAATATCTCATTTCTGATTCTCATTTTCAGAGTTAACCATCTTCTGGTTCCAGCTTCACTTTTAGCATATAGACATGACAGTGCTATCAATCTCCTCATCTAAATCTCAGCATGAAAGTGTAAATGTTTTTCCTATAATGATGAGAATTAAGCAACACTATGAAACACAAATAAAACTTACTGAGGACAACATCTTTGATGGCAAGTTGTTCAAAGCCAAACTTTCCATTTGCCCCACGCCAATTAATTTGCTTTGCCAGTGGGTTTGTCAACAGTTTTGACATTATTCTCCACACACTGTCTTTCACAGTCAGGCCCCCTGCCAGTCCAAAATAGGTGACCTGAAAGACAGTATTGTTAGTTACTGACGGTACAGACTGGAGTCCTAAAGTGAAAATGTCAGAAAGCAGCGATGGTAAAAAGGGTGAAAAATTGTTACAAATCAGGTATTTAAAATCAGAATAAATGAAATATTGGTGATTATAAGAGTAGTGATACTTATGTGGACAGTGTCAGTAAGGATGCTACCATGCTATTTTTTTTTTTTTTTTTTTTTGTGCTGTTTGCATTGCTTTTTTTGTGTTGTGCCTTGCTGACAATTGATTTGTTGTTTTGCTTTTTTCTTTTAGTTTTATTTGTTGATTTGCTTTTTCATTTTGTTGTGCTTTGCTGACATTTTTTTCTGTTTTGCTTTGCTTTTTTCTTTTTGTTGTGCTTTGCTGACATTTTTTTGTTTAGTTGTGCTTTGCTGACAATTATTATTGCTTTGCTTTTGCGTTTTGTTTTGTTGTGCTTTGCTGACAATTTTTATTGCTTTACTTTTTCGTTTTGTTTTGATGTGCTGTGCTGACAGTTTATTTATTGCTTCGCTTTTTCTTTTTTTGTGCTTTGCTGACAATACATTTTTGCTTTGATTTTTAATTTTTGTGTTTTGCTTTGCTTTATTCTTTTTGTTGTGCTTTGCTAACAGTTTATTTGTTGCTTTGCTTTTTTGTTTTGTTGTGCTTTGATGACAGTTTTTTTGTTGCTTTGCTTTTTTTGTTTTGTTTTGTTGTGCTTTGATGACAGTGTTTTGTTGCTTTGCTTTATCGTTTTGTTTTGTTGTGCATTGCTGACATTTTTTGTTTGGTTGTGCTTTGCTTAGTTGCTTTGCTTTTTTCCTTTTTGTTTTGTTGCTTTGCTTTGCATTTTTCTTTTTCTTTTTTCCCCTTTTTTGCTGACATTTTTTGCTTTGTTCGTTTTTGTTTTGTTGTGCTTTGCTAACATGTTTGTTTTGTTTTTGTTCTGTTTTCTTTGCTTTTTTCTTCTTGTTTTGTTTTATTATGTTGTGCTTTCCTGACATTAGCACTAAGTGAAAGTCCTGTGTACTGTCTAAAGTCTACATTTTTCCCACAAGTCTATTTTGTCTAGAACGTCTGCTATCTGCCCTCTCTCAGCTTCCCAAGGTTAATCGCAGAGATGGCATGACATCTGGCCCAAGCTTTCTATTAGCATGTTCAAGGGGAGCATTAGAGGATTAGCAGTGTACTGCTAGCCTTAGGCGTCCCCATACAAAAAGTGAGACAGGTCCTGTCGATCTTCCTTCCCCTCATAATTAGCCGCAATAGTGGCATCTGACCCACTTTGGCTCTGAGATACAGGAAGGAGAAGGGTAAGGTGTTACAGATGTGTTGTCTGAGGAAATGGCAAGGGATTAAAAAGGTTTTAGCCTGAAAGTCACACATCTATTTTTGTCCCTCCGTTTTGCCGTGAGACCTGGACACACGTCGCCAATTCTGCCAACCTTTGCGGTGTAAAGTTAGGAGCAAGGAAAAGGGGGTCAGATAAAGGTACGTTATTTTTACCCCAGACAAAACGTCCGCCACGTTAACCCCCATTTGGGTTTTAATGAACCTGAGTGACGTTTTCAAGCCATTGTAATGACAGTTTTCGACCTTCTCCCTCGCTGTGTTCTGAGCGCTGACCTTTGTCTTTGCCGAAAGGTTGTTTTAAACTCTTTTATGAATATTAAAGGTTGTAATTCCATCCTTTGTTTGACGGTGTCCTTGGTTCTTCCAGCTCCAGAGTGCTATCCAGGCGGATACAGGACCTTGAGGAACGCATATCGTAGTGTTGATTTCGACTCTACTGAACTTCAGAACACAGCGATACAGGATCTGATCTGTGACCATTCGCTGCCTCCCGGATGGTACCGGTTTTCCATAAACAACAAACCTGCGGAGATGCCGACCCGCTGTGTTGAGGTGAGCAATTGTCAGTTAGTTCTGATTGTTTTCCAAACTGCAGTTTCTTGAGCTCTGTCTCTTTGTGTAGATGAACCGCTGTGGGACGCAGGCTCCGGTGTGGTTATCTCTTAAGGACAGCTCTCTGCCGAGGCCCGGAGAGGTCAAGCAGCTCTCAGCCTGTGCCACATGGCAGTTCTACCATGGAAGCACCAACAAAATGTATTTTAGTATCAAGAAACTTTCCTATCAAATTAAAATTCTCACTTTTTATTTGACATATTTTACTATATTAAAATAGTTTATTTTATTTATTTTTAAATAATATCTATTTTATTATTATTTGATTTATTTAATTATTTTATTTATTTAAATCAGCATAAATTAAAGGTACTGTTGTATTGTGGTATATCGACGAATACTACCATGATGTATTATAGTATACCATTATTTTTTTCTTTACGATGAGTTTTTTATTTTCAATGAGAATTTGTTGTAATAATGTCAAAATAATTTTTAAAATGTATTTAAAAATTCTTAATGCAAAATATAATTTATATTTTATATTTTTTCCTTCAGATTTTGTCGTGACACCACAAATTTGAGGTTTGAAATGAAAAGGCAGCATGAAAATTGCATTTGATTTGGATCTTAGTGACAATTCAACTGTAATAGCCTCCAAAACAGCGGCACTTGCACCACTAGAAGTAACAGTGTAGAGTTTCTTTTGGCCCATTTAATAGCACATCTGTAGATGTTCTCTGCACAACAGCCCAGTGAGAAACTGCCATCTCATTTGTAGTGGGTGATCAATATTTCTCTTTCTCTAAGTGTGTTTCCTCTCTCACTTTCTCAAACATCTCCTAGATCCATATAAATGACTGTATCATTAACCGTGTGTGAGAGTATTTGGGTCATTTTTATTTTAGGGTCGATTTCTGGCAACTGAAGTTCTGCAGGGGAACAAATCAGATTCATGTAGCAATATTTCACGGATTTATGACACTTCCATGACGGCTTCAGGAAGAAGGAAACTGTTCGGGTTTAGAGTTTTGGCAAGGCATGAAAGTCAGGGCTTCCTTCCACAGCACTATGTGTAATTTAAAATGACATATAAGTTAGACTGAATACTCTGACACAAAATTAAGGCCTAAATGATTGATTGATTGATTGATTGATTGATTGAAACAAAGTTTTAATACATCACAGGACTGATCTTCTGCAAAAAGGCCTTAATAAATTATTTATTTAATAAAACAACAATTATATATTAAATTGCATTCATTCATTCATTCTATAAAAGTATAAACAGGTCATGTTATGAATGCAAATTATTATGTTTATGTAATAAAAACAACATGTATAGATTAAACATTCATTTGTTTGTTTATTTACACCATAAAAAGTATAAATATAAAGTTTCATACATCGTATGACTTAATTTTTTTCAAAAAGGCATAAATAAATAAATAAAAAATTTGTTTAATAAAAACCACATTTATATATTAAATTGTATTTATTTATACTACGAAAGTATAAACAGGAAGTGTTATGCATCACTGGGTAAATGGTCTTCTAGAAAAATGGTCTAAATAAATATTTTATCTTTTTAAATAAAAAACATTTATTCATCAATTATTCAATAAAAATAATATTTACAGATTCAGTTATATTTATTGATTTATTTATACTATGAAAGTATAAAAAGGAAGTTTAAAGACTTTGTTGTTGCTTGTTTTATTAGTTGCTTCACCATACACACCTAAATCGTGTCCACCTGGTGAAACCAACGTTAATGGCATTTGTAAGGGTAAGTTTTTAGCTCTATAATTTATATATTTTTTAAATTTATGACATCTCTATGTTTCTATTTCATCTCATGACCTTGTTTTTCTCCTCTATGCAGCAAACGTCCCTTCACTACCTTCAAAACCTGTGGTGACCGCAGAGCTTGTCGGCAGTAGCGTCCACCTCCGCTGCTCCTTCACTGGGGTGACGTCCATGTGGCCGGTGGGGTATCAGGTGGTGTGGGCCAGATACTCCTCCAACACCATGAAGGTGGAGATCAGACGAGACATGACCACCAGACTCTACTCACTGGTGGAGATGGACGGAGTTCATTTCAGACTGGGAGAAACGGTAAAGAGACGATTGTAGAATGTAGCAGCTCTCGGCCTGTGCCACTTGGCAGTTCTTCCATGGAAGCACCAAAGATTGCTGCCTTTTCCGTATCCCAATCTCGGTCCGGAATTGTGGGGTGTTCCTTCTGTACTACCTGCAACCAACACAGGGTTGCATGGGATACTGTGCAGAAGGTACAATAACGTGACTTGTTTTTTATGTTTTTTCACACAGAAATTATTTAAACTCGGCAGTAGCGTCCACCTCCGCTGCTCCTTCACTGGGGTGACGTCCATGTGGCCGGTGGGGTATCAGGTGGTGTGGGCCAGATACTCCTCCAACACCATGAAGGTGGAGATCAGACGAGACACAACGATGAGACTGTACTCACTGGTGGAGATGGACGGACTTCACTTCAGACTGGGAGAAACGGTAAAGAGACGATTGTAGAATGTGGTTTTCATGTAAAATGCCATTTAGAAAGTCACATTTTGCTTAGGATTTGTTGAGAAAGATAAAAAAGGGCTACAGTATACAATAAATAGCTGTAAAATTATCCAGTGTTACGCAAATACATTCTAGTGAAATCTCATTGGTCTAAAATGCTGCTGTGCATATCTACATATTAAACATCGAATGCGTTCTGATTGGCTGTGAGTTTGCCGCTTCACGCAACAGTTCTGTTTGTAGCCAAGACGATAACTATGCTTCCATTCTTTCTTTTTTATTTAATATTCAAGAAAACATTTTGACCGAATTAAAATTTTTCCACCTCAAGTGAGCATATACATTTTTATGCACACGTTTTAAAAGTTATTCGCATCTTTCAGAATTTTTCACTGTGATATACCAAAATTCGTAAAAAAAAAAAAAAATGTATAAAATGTTTTGATGCACATATAGTACATGCAATTCTATCGTAGTTTATGTATATATTCTTACCATACTAAAATATTTTCCTCCTCAAGCGAGCGTATATGTTTTTTATTCACATTTTGGAAATGTTATTTGCATCTTTCAGAACTTTTCACTGTGATATACCAAAATTCATATAAAAAAAAAAAAACTGATTTTTATTTGCTTTCTTGATGCACATAAACTACATGCATGTCTATCATAGTTTATGTGCGTCTTCTTACAGAATGAAAAATGTTTTTGTGCAAATAATCTTAAAATCTTAAAGAAAAAAAATCACAGAAATTTCGTATAAATTTGAATAATTTGTAAAAATACATAAATGGAACCTGGCTAGACACAAAACCTTAGATCAAGGTTTTATATATAAAGTCCACTAAAATCAATTTTGTTTGTTTGTTTTTTGACTATAGCTACAAATGTTTCCAGGAGTGATAGAAATATGTTGATTATGATTAAGTAAAGTTCTGAATTTTGGTCACACCTGGTGAGTCTTAAAACACTATCATTGTCTTCTTTTGATTTTTTTTTTCCACTGGTGTAATGCGCTCCAGACAGCCGTTAAACTCTCTTCTCACCAGACCAAAAAAGGAAAGGGTCTTTGGTGAGGGGCATCTGTAGTCATAATGCCCTTTGACCTCTCATGTGAGTTCAGAAAGTGTTCCAGCGGAAGTGAGACCGAGTCAAGAAAGGGGAAAGGTCATATCGAGGCCACATGTGTATACAAACCCTAAATAACACAGAGGCAAAGCTTTGTGGAGTTTTGTCAAGAAGTTTGTCTTGAATTCATTCCAATTTGTCCAATTTGAAGTTTGAAGGAGGTTTGAATCCTAAAGTTTAAGAAGTGCTTCGCTACCTGCAGTCATAAAAAAAGCATGTGTTTCTAGATCACAGAGGCCCCCGTTTGAGGAACACCATCAGTCTGGTTTGGGTTGTGAGGTTCCCTTAAACATGTGTCACAGCTGGACTTAGTCAAACACACACACACACACACACACACACACACACACACAACACACACAACACACAGAGTGTTGCTACTTTCATCAGGAATGGCCACAGTACTAACCCTGTATAGTGCAGATGGCTGTTAAGCTCATTGTGTTCTTTTGTATATACAAACACACACACACACACACACACACACACACACACACACCTTGTGCTCTCTGTAATTCCCATAAGCAGACCTGAAAATCCTTCATACACACAGAAAAGCATATTCAAACAAACAGTGTTCGTTTCAGTGCCATATATGGCTTTAAATGCCTTGCAATGATGTAGTCTGTCAGATACATTGATGTGTTATGAAACAAATCTTTGATTTTTGGATTTTAATTCTCATCTTTGTTTTGTAATTAATGGTTGTATATTGTAGTGTGTTCATAAATAAATAAATAAAACAAATAATTTAACAAAAAAATATTATTATTTTTAAAATGTATTTATTTATTTTATTTGTGAATATATACAGTATATTGACATACCAGCAAGGCTACGTTCCCATATAAATAAAATCCATAAAAAATTATTAATGTAACATTTTATTTTAAATATTTAATATTAAAGCAATAAATAAAAAAGTGTTCTTTGCAATAAAAGTATACAAAAGTTCACTATATATTGTGTTATTTTTATTATTAAAAATGTATATCATTTATTTATTTTGTATTATTATTACTATTATTATTATTATTATTATTATATTTTGGCATGGATATTTTGTTGTATCGGCTAAGCTACATTACCATGAATAAAATTACAAATTAATTCACTTTAATTTTTTATTATTATTTTAATTATTAATTATTATTAAAGTAGTAAGTAAGAGAAAGTGTTCCTTGTAATTAAATTGTATATTATTAATTTCTGTAGTTTGATCTTTCAAATACATGCATTATGAAACAAAACTTTGATTTTTGGCCTCTCAGGTTTTAATTATCATTTTTTAATATTATGTCATAATTATTTTATTTTTAAATATATATTTTATTATATTTCTATATATGAATAAAATTATGAAAAAAGAAAAATTAATTAATTTATATTTTTGTTATTTTTTAATTATTTAAATGTTTTTTTATTAATTTAATAAACAAAAATTAAACCTTTCCCTGCAATAAAAGTGTACCGTTATTGATTTCTATAGTTTCTATCTCTTCGCTCAATCAGCATGACCTTCATGTCAGTGTGGTTTGATTGACAGTTTTCCTGCAGCGTGTCCACCTTCCTGTTAAACTCCTCCAGCTCACAGTCGGCGTCTAAAGAAAGCACTGGGTTTTTCGCGGGAATTAAGGTAAATCTGGTTACATCTAATTCTTCATAATTATGATGGTTCATGCGTCATGCACAATGCCTGAAGTGATAATTACCGGCTAAACACATTGCAGCATTGCAAATATTATGTTGCATAATTACCCATGTCTAACAGAGCTGTATGATGGTGTTTGATTTACACTGTCTTCGGCCAACCGTCCAACACTTTTTCCTCAGTTTGTTCCAGATGTCCTGCACATCCGCGAGGACGCTAAAAAACACGTTTTGGCCGTACACAGCACGGTCCCTATTCCCTGCCATGGGTTCGAACACAACCGCCGCTGCACACTGTCTCTTGCTCTCAGCGTACATGAATCAGGTGTGTGTATATTAGAATGTGAGTCAATGACAAACTTGTTTGGGAATTGTCAGTGTTGGAAATGGCGACAATATTAATTCAATTTTTCCCCCATTATTTTTATTATTATATATTTTAAATGTATGTTTTAATATGTAATGTATTAATTGGTTCTGTGATAAACTATTTATGTTTTTAATGGTTAATTTTCACATTCCTATATATATATATATATATATATAATTATTATTATTATTTTTTTTTTTTTTTGCTAACTCAAGTGCTCTGATCGCTTCTGTGAAAAACTGAAGTTTTTCAGTCTTATTGTAGTATTAGTATTAGTAGTAGTAGTAGGTAGTAATAGCAGTAGTAGTACTATATTGTTTATTGTTTAGAATTTTGAACATGCTTTTTTAAATTCTTTTTTTGTTTTTATTTATTTATAAATTGTCATTTTATTTATTTTATTTTTACTGTTTTTCAATTCATATATGTTTTTTTTATTATTTTCATTAATATGTTTGTTGTTTCTTAATTATATATATATTTTTTTAGTTGTTTTGTAGTTTTCATATATTCATATAGTTTTTGGATTTGCCAACTCAAATGCACTGATTGCTTCGGTGAAAAACAATTCTGAAGGAAGTATTTTATTATTATTATTATTATTATTACTATTATTTACTATTTTTAAACGTTTTTATTCTTTTTATTTCTACATTTTTATTTTATTTTATTTTACAGTTTTTACATTCATGTTTTTTTTATTTGCCAACTCAAGCGCTCTGATCGCTTTTTTTATCATTGTTTTTTTTTTTTTATTATGCATTGATTTATTTTTGTTTTGTGGTTTTCTTCTTCTTCTTCTTCTTCTTCTTCTTCTTCTTCTTATTGAATACTGATACAAATGTGTATTTGTGTTCATAAAATGTCTTTCTTATCTTGTCATGATTTAAGCTTCATGTAGCTTAGGTGAAAGGCTTTGAATGTGACTGCATGTGCATGAATTGTCCTTTTCCTCTCAAGAACATATTGTCTTTGAGTTTTTTTTTCCGTTCATTTAAGGATGTATCTACTGATAATCTCTGTCCGAATGTCTCAGACAATGTAGTCATGGAGGTTTCAAACGTGGCCTTATCATCCTGCTCGGTTGAGCTCCTGTCTCAGGCCTGTCGAAACAACGTCTGTGCTCAGGGTAACGTGACTCTCACCGCTGTTACTGATTTCACCCGGGACGGGAACCGGGTCAGCTTCATTTCCACACAGCCCGCCAAAGGCAGTCCTCGTCTCTGGAGAGGTTACAGCCCTCCTGCGTTCAAGGTTAGCCAAACTTTAGCATGCATGCGGATTTAATATCAGTTGCTTGAGTGGTTTTGTACTTAATTAATATCTGTAATTTGATAAGTGCTCTTTGAAATGGCCTTAAGTACAATTAAGTGCTTGAGATTAAAATATATTCACATTGATATTGTTTCAAGGGGAATTTTTCTTGCTTTTTTTACAATTTGACCCACCCTGATGAACTATAGTGTGCCCTGGTGGTACACTGACATTAACCAATCATAACAAAGTTTATTTGCATGTAGAAGTCTTAAAGGTACAGTAGGAAATAATAGTCTAAGGTTGCAAACAACACTGTTATCATAATTTTCACACTTAAAACAAGTAAAACATTTTTATAAGGAAGAACCCAAGAAGTATCATAATTTGGACCGTTTCTACATCAAGGTGGGATGTTAGTAAATTTTCACAATTTTTACAAATTATGTTGTGATGACTGCATTAATGAAACATTCAACCCTGTTACCAAGTAAGAAAAAAAATGATCCAGCAAAAATTAGAAAATGATCAATCAAATATTTTTATTCAGTAATTTATGGGAAAATAAGTTTATTAACTTATATAAATCTTTTTTTTTTTTCAAAAACTAGCTAGAGTATAGCTTAATTTAGGCTACATTTGCAACCCTGTTACTATTTATTTATTTTATATTATATTTAAATTTTGATTAAGCATTTCTATTTTATTTAAGAAAATAAAGTCACATAAATCAAGGTTATTAGACTATTATTTTCAGAATATTTTCAGACACATTTTTGTAACAGGGTCGTGAGATTTTTTTATTTGTTATGGGGTTGAAAAATAGTTAGACATTTTTTTTTTTGCCTTTTCTTTTATTTTTTTCCCTTTCTTTTTCTTTTATTTATTTGTCTGTTTGTTTGTTTGAAAACCTGATATAAAACAAATAGAAAATAAAACTGCTTGTATAAAATCTTTTGAGACCATTTGACAGATTTTTTTTTAGCACTTTACTTTTTTGAAACAGGGTTGAAAAAAACTGATATAAAATAAATAGAAAGTAAAACAGTTCATATAAAATCTTTTGAGACAGTTTGACAGAATATTTAGCATTTTCCTTTTTTATAACAGGGCTGAAAAATAAAAAAAAAACTGATATAAAATAAATAGAAAATAAAACTGCTCATATTAAATTTTGTGAGCATTTTATTATTTCTCTCTTTCTGTCTGTCAACCGGACAAGTAGTATTCAGCAATGTTTAGATTTTTTCGAACCCTCCAGATTTGAAGTATACTGTGACTCGGTCTTACAGCTCTCATAATTGACCCCTGCTGAAAGGAAGAAAGAGCCTCTAATAAGGTAGACACCGAAAGGACAGACAAGAATGTGGTAATTCAGAAGGAAAGAAACATAAACACACATAAACCACCAGTCTTCTTAAATAATGTGTCACCGCTGGCCCCAGACCACCATCTGTGTTGTCTGTAAACATGAAAGCCGCTCAGTGCCCTTTAATAATGGGAAGAGACCGTACTCTTCTGCATTATAATTAGGCTAGAGCCGGCATAGTTCCGCAATTATTATCCCCATCAATGCCGTCTAAATTGAGAATGTTTTGAGGGCTTAGCAATGCTATGTTGATTCCCTGAGATGGCTGCGCTGCTTTTTGTAAGTCATTTTTCTAAGTAAAAGATACATTTGCAGTGCAAATAGCTGCCAGTATGATGATTCATTACCAATTTGTAATTTTTTTTTTCTGATTGCAGATTACAGTTCAAGATGTTCCAACGGCGACCTGTTACTCCCTAACTGACCCTCACGTCATTACATTTGATGGCAGGTAAAATATTTATCAGTTTTTAGACAAGTTTCTTTCTTTCTTGTAGCTCAGCTGATAAAGCATTGTGATAATATAATGATAACAATGGCACGGTCATGGGTTCGATTCTCAAGGAGCGCAGTAAATATACTGAAAGCTTTTTATTTCTTCTTTGGCGTTTTCAATGGAGAATTTGAATTATTCTAGACAGTAGCGAACTGTGAGTCTTGAACCTTGGCCCTCTCGCCCTATACCCTCGTCGGGGGAAAACAAACTGCCAGCCTAACTTACGGTGTCGTCTTCTAAAAGTCATTTTTGACAATTCCATCTTTGAAACAAGAGGCTTATCCAAGTTTATTTCCACATTAATTGTATTTATTTTATTTAGATGGTGATTGTCAAATTATGAATTGCTTATAGTTTTATTAAAAATAATATTTAAAATTTGTCATTTAAAAATATTTAAAATTTGTAAATATTGCTTTTACAATAGTTTAGGCCCTCTCTGATGGCCTAGAGGGCCCTGATGGTTCCCCTCTGCTTCTAGATCACCTGTGATTATTTTGACATAAGTTATGCAAGTTTTACATGACAGATGTTCAAATGGTACATTTTCAGGTAATGAGACAGAAAAGTAAAGGTCACTTTGGATTTCAGATTTGTGTGGTGCAGATTTATCACTTGTACTCTTTGAATTTTGATTTGATGGTAGGTAAAACATTTACAAGTTTTTTAGAATAGAAGGTCCTTTCTTTCTTGTAGCTCAGCTGGTAAAGCATTGCATTAACAACTAACATCTCCAAGGTGGTGGGTTCGATTCCCAAGTGAGCACAATGAATTTACTAAAGGCTTTTTATTTATTTCTTTGCCACTTGTGACGGATGATTTGGAATTCTTCTAAATTGCCTACACTCTTAAAGGGGTCATATGATGCGATTTCAAGTTTTCCTTTCTCTTTTACAGTTTGTCTCCTTTCATTTGTTTATGTGAAAACAATTGTTTATGAAGGCCAAAAGTAGTATGTGAGCACTTCACAATGTTAAAAGGAAAAAGCAATATAAAGTCATGGGATAGCTGGGTATGTTTATGCATAAACTCTAGTAATAAAAAAAAGGACCATAAATTCAATATCTTTGTTATTTACTTAATGAAGAAGAGGAGAGTATCCTTACCTGAATAGAGCTGGTCACACTTGCATGTTCTCTTAAACTAAAAAGAGAAAAGACATAGGAAACCAATTAGCATTTGAAAGTTATAATTTATAGACATTTTAAGAAAGAAATAATTTACCTGTTGAGAGTGTGTTGACAGTCTGTGTTTGATTGCTGAGCTCCAGAAAATCAGTAATGAGGCATCTTAGAGTGTAGCCTCAGGGTTAGGGATATTACATTAAAACAACAACAACAACAACAACAGCATGTTGTGTGAATTATGTTTTTATTAACATGCAAAATTGTCAGTGCTCTGTACTTAAGTACAATACTCAAGTAAATGTACTTAGTTACTGTCTGCCTCTGATGACAATGGACACTGAACATAAATAAATGCTTAAAGAAATAAAACAAAATAGAATATAACATATTGTATTGAAGACCAAGCTCCAGTGAAATATCTTCACAAGCCAAGTTTCAGTGAAAAAAATCACAATCCAATCAATATGATGCCTTTAAGCCCATCATTTTGGTGTGATTAAGTAGCGATTTTTCTCTGCAGATGGTGAGGTTGTAGGATGTGATACATCTGAAATACACAATTGAGTTTAGCGTTACAGTGTGTCCATGTGTTTATGTAAAAACAATTATGTTTATGAAAGCCAAAAGCAAAAATGGACAGTATGTGAGCCCTTCACAATCTTAAAAAGAAAAAAGTGATATAAAGTCATGGGATAGTTTAATATTTTTTGTGACTGAGTATGTTTATACATAAACCCAAGTAATAATTAAAAAAAGCTAACAATATGAAATTAATTGTCTCTTTTACTTACTTTGTGGAGAAGAGGAGAGAATTCCCACAGCTTAGCAGAGCTGCACACACTTATATGTGACAAAAACTAAAAAAAAGAGATAAGAACATGTTTGTTTGGAAACCAGTTACATTTTTACAGTTAAATTTGTATTTAAATTTTAAGAATGAAATCATTTACCTGTTGAGAGTGTGTTCACAGTCTGTAGTTGGATCACTGAACTCCAGAAAATCAGTAATGAGGAGCTTTAACAGTTACAGATTTGAAAAACAAAAGGGCGGGAATAAAGAACCCTAAACTCTAACACAAAGAACCATTTCAGCATGAAAGGGTTCTTCAGAATGCTATGGTTCTAAATAAACCCATTACTGCATGTAAAGATCCTTTAAAGAACCATCTTTTTTTAGAGTGTAGAAGTGTGACTTAAGTTGTGTGACTTTTACATGACGGATGCTCAAATGGTACATTTTCAGGTAATGAGACACAAATGCAAAGGTCACTTTGGATTTCAGATTTGTGTGGCACAGATCTATCATTTGTACTCTTAAATTTGATTTGATGGCAGGTAAAATATGTACAAGTTGTTAGACAAAGAGCTCTTCCTTTGGTGTTTTTTTTTTTTTTGTAGCTCAACTGGTAAAGCATTGTGCAAACAACTAACAATGCCAAGGATGTGGGTTCGATTCCCAAGTAGCACAATGAATTTACTGAAGCCTTTTTCTTTCTTTCTTTGGCATTTGCAAAGGACAATTTGAATGTTTTAGATCGCCTGTGATTATTTCAACATAAGTTATGTGACTTTTACATGACAGATGCTCAAGTGGTACATTTTCAGGTAATGAGGCAGAAACGAAAAGGCCACTTTGGATTTCAGATTTGTGTGGCGCAGATTTATCACTTGTACTCTTTGAATTTGGCTCAGAAGGACGGATCTTCATGAAAGTGTACGGGAACTGTCCTCATTAGTGGATATGTCCTTGACAGATGCCGGCTCTGTGCCACAGTTTCCTCCAGTACAAATGGCCCGAATGGACAATAGATATGGATTTAAACACACACTATAGTGGGATGTATTGAGCAATGTGTGTTTACAGCAATGCCAACGCACAGAGCAATAACCGCAAAGTGTCACGGTCACCATCAAAGTAAATGATGCTGAAACTGTCCTATGAAAATTACTGCCTCGGTTTCTCTCCCTCAATTTCTTGCTCTTGTTTTATCGTACAGGTCTTTTTAAATAGACTCTTTCTTCCTGCCTCTCCTCCAATTTGCCATTAAGTTCAAGTAGTCCTCTGGGAGGTTGTTTTCAGCTGTCTAGTCTTTAAAGGTTGTTTAAAGAGTGCACACAGAGGTTTCTGAATTTCATTTGTTTTAATCTCCATGACTTTTTTAGCACAGCAAAACAGAACTCGGAAAAGAAACAAGATAACTATCAGTCAGTGCATCTCTGTCTGTGTATCTGCAAAGTTAAATATTAATTGTTCTGTTAATTAATTACATTTAATTCATGTATTAATCATTAATACATACATTACCATAACCCTGTTCCACTCAGGCGCTACGAGAACCAGCAAACGGGCACGTTTTTGCTCTATAAGAGCACAAAGCGTGTGTTTGAGGTCCACACAAGGCAGTGGGATTGTGGGAGCCGACATTACTCTGTGGCATGTACCTGCGGAGTGGCGGCTCGAGAGGGCAATGAGGTTGTGACCTTTGACATGTGCAATGGGCAGCTGCAGGAAACACGCCCGCACTTGTCCGTCAAGGCCTTGGGACCATCCGTGACCAATCAGATTAGGATCCACGAGACGCATCAAGGGAAGAAAGTCACGGTACGGTTACATTCGTGTGCTGTGGTAGCTAATAATAATAATTATTATTTGTAGACTATTTTATGCTGCAGTGAAAATTTAGACAAAACAATCTAATCATGGAAAGACTGTGCTTCACATCTGAAACAAAACTATTGCAATTCAGTCAGTGTTGGAGGTAACGGATCACAAGTAACATGAGTTAAGTAATCAGATTACTTTTTCAAGTAACTAGTAAAGTAACACATTACTTTTAAATTTACAATGAAATATGCAAGTAATTTTTTCAAATAAGTAACGAAAGGTACTTTTTTCCCCATTCATTCACTCACACCTCTCCTGTCCCCGTGTTGAGAGAAATTGGGAGTGAGATGCAGAGGCATTTCCTTCAGACTGAGGCTCATTAATTTCACTTTTGGTGTGAGAGGGACCTTACAGTGGCCAAAAATATAACTTTTGTGTTTTTTGTTATTAAAAAACAAAAAAGCAAGCCCAGCCCAAGTGACAAAAGTAACTCAAAAGAAACGTAATGCATTACTCTCCATAACTTTTTCATGGTGTAATGCAATATTGTAATGCATTATTTTTAAAAGTAACTTTCCCCAACACTGCTTATATTTGACTAAATACACAATAGACCATATGATATCTCATTGACATGCAAACTCAGTCATGCTCACTGCAAAAGGTTTGCAGTTCAAGTTTCAATTTCTTGGTGAAATTGTCTGAAAAGTAAACACAGATCTCAACTGTTTAGAAAATATACTTTTTTTCCCTGAAAAAAGATTTTAAAGCGCTCAGTCTCCACAGACCATCGGTCTGTCAGTGCAGCAGATGTTGTCATTGTTGCACTGTGACACACTTTGAATGAGGAAGTGTTTTGTGATGGCTAAATTTATCTAGATTTGTAATATTCTGATGTGGACTCTTGACAAATTGCCACTAATGTCCTCACAACCAGCTGGCGAGGAAATGGGATATTTTACTAACATGTGAATTTAGTTTATGATTGAAGTTGGGGTAAACTGAAGTTTAATTGATGAAGTATGATTTCAGATGTTGGATAGACCCAGTGCATGCATGGACAGACATTGAAAGACAAATATATTTTATATATAAATTAATAATAAATAAATTAATTATAAATTATATTTTTGTAAAATATAAAAAGTAGATAAATATAAATATATTAATAAGAAATATAAATAAACAGGTTTTTATCTTTGTAGAATTTTTCTCCATCTTTTTTTTAATAATCTTTTTCATTTTATTTTAATAAAAATCTGTACTTGACACTATCTAAACATTTGCCTTGCATATTTAAGGGTCAGCATGACCTGATTTTGGTTTAATGTTTAACGTTAAAAATGTAAGAATTTAGGTCATTTTCGTTTGACCCCTGCAGATCGTTTTTGCCTCAGGGGCGTTTGTGCGAGCAGACATCAGTGATTGGGGAATGAGTCTGTCCATCAGGGCTCCAAGTCAGGACTTTAACGCCACCAGAGGCCTGTGCGGGTTATTTGACCGGAACAGCCACAATGACCTCCATCATCCTGCAGGCACAAGCTACCGTGACAAAGACCTAGAGGAATTCATTCAGGGCTGGAGGTGAGAGATGCTTTTTCAACATCCATACAGTCTATATTTTCACTAGAAACGATATATGGTACTTAACTGGGCTGTTGAGTTAAATCTGGGTAATAAATCTAGTCAGAACCAAATCTGTCGTGAGGTGCGCTACTAAGGTCGTCTAAGGCGAGGCTCTTCAACTCCAGCCCTGGAGTGCTAGTGTCCTGCAGACTTTAGTACCAATCCCAGTTTAACCCACCTTTCTGTAATTCTGAACACCTTAATTAGCTTGTTTGGGTGTGTCTGGTGAGGGTTAGAGTTAAACTCGAAGGACACTGGCCCTCCAGGACTGGAGCTGAAGAGCCCTGCTCAAAGGTGGATTTAACTGACGTCCTGGTCAGAAATATGGAGCTATAATGCAGGTAAGAACTATGAAAGACACAAAAATGTGCAGATATATGTACAAAAATTGTCTCACACTTACAAGCTGAAAACGTCCAAAAGATGCCAAACAAGTGGGAGTAGATAGGAGACTTGGATAGCAGTTCGGTTTCAGATTAGAGTTGCATCACCATTTAACCTTGATTTGCTCGTTTTAATGTCAAATATAATTAAAGCAGAGGAAAGTCTCTAATCTAATGGGCTAACCTTTCTCCAACTCTAAATCCTCTCTTGACGTAGTGCTTGAGGGCTTAATTCAAAGGCTGATTTGAGACAGTCATATTTTTGTTTTATTTCTCCGTGTCAGGATCACGCCTGGGGAGAGCCTGTTTGACAGCACGCCACCTGCCGTGGATGAGAAGATAAAGTGGAATTTCTGTACTTGTCAAAAGGGATATAGCCTATCCCTCCATTCAGCACACGCCTCCGAAAGCCAATTAAACCCACCTCCCATCTTTCGCTGCCTATCTCACGACGACACAGATTACACGTCCCTGTTCCCCTTCAAAGAAGCCACTGCCGAGCACACCGTTAAACCTGTCTCCACCCGTAACATCCAGAAGCGGGAGACGTTGGCTGAAGTGTCAGAATTAGGTGTTAAACCAAAGTCTCAGGTGTCCCAAGGTCTGGCAGAGAACTCTCCTTCTGTAGAGGAGTTAGAACTGGACTCATTATTTAAAGTTGACGCTCCTCGCTTGAATGAATTTAAGGTGCCCTTACCAAGCTCAGGTGGAAGGCCTAAGAGACAAACCCTTGACTTTCTGCCCGTTTACACTGTCCAGGCCCTAAGCCAGACCGACCTCGAAAGTTTTGCCTACTT
>NW_015548207.1:1492617-1498944 GCF_001515605.1 Sinocyclocheilus anshuiensis | reverse complement strand
CACCGCTCTTCCAGCCGTCCAGCTGCCCACCCTTCCTGGCCGACACCTAGTGGCCTCACTTCTGCCAAAGCTTTGGAGGTCTGCCAACTAGCCTTGGCGAACTCAACCGTGGGCACAGTATGCAAGAGTCTGCTGGGCCGGCGCCTGGAAGAAGCTGTGGATCTCTGCATCCTGGATCTTCAGTTGAAAGATGATTTAGCCTGGGAGGACGCCCTTGTACCCTACCTGGAGAACGAATGTGAACGGAAGTGGTTGGAGAACCGGACCCAACGTTCTCAGGAAGCTTCCAGACCGTTGGAGGATATCACAACAGCCCTGCGTTGTCCGAACTTCTGTAATTTGAATGGGCAATGTGTAGAGTGGGGATGTCAGTGTTATCCAGGCTACAGCTTTTACGACTGCAGTCTTACTATCAGTAAGTGATCATTCTGACATCCGTCTGTTGCTTCAAATGTGGTCCCCAGGGATCCTTGATTATCAGAAACACCCTGGGCTGAACTTATGGCAGAATAGCTATCAATAAGCAGCCATATGGGGTACTGCAACATTTTTTGTGTGACGTATCTGCAGGGGGTTTGAATAGGGAACACAGTTGTGGATCAGAGTTGTCTTTGAGGCTTTGCTCGGATGGCTGGGGAATGTCTACCTTTGTTATCACTCACTCTAGATATGATGGTGTCTCATCCATCAGTCCTTTATTTAACATTTGAAAGTTTTCTACAAATGATGTGTGGTCCAAGAGGAGATTTATTGATCAGATGTTGTTCATTCATAGCTCAGGTGACTTTGTTATGTCTATTTTAAGTATCTAAGATATTTCTCCTAAAGTTGAAAGAGAAATGAGACAATTGTTGACTTACATTAAGAGTGCAAAGCTATAAATTCAAAAGTCAAATGTAGTATATCTTAAGTAATTCGGTCTTGGGGGGTGAACTTCATATTGAGATCTGTGACTTGGATAGTCTTTAGTATTTAGTATCTCGGTAGATATGAGCACAAATCTGTGAGATTATTGAGACTCCAGTGAGAATATCAGGGTACTTTTTTCTTAGAAGAACAGGAGAACCTCTGGAGAAGTTTCCAAATCCTTGCAATATCACTTCCTGTTTAAGGCCACATCACTTCCTGCTCCTGGAGATAAAGCGGATGCAATGTGTGCAGTACATCACATTTTGAAGGAAATGATGAACATATGATTTTTATTTCCTCTATAGATAACTCTAGGGCTCCAGAAATGTGAATTGCATGATAGCATTTTGGTGTTACAAATTTAGCAATTTATCATTGTGTTTGCAGGCAGTGGTCTGTAAGTAGATGACTGTCTAGTGTGATGTTATGTTGTATCTCTATGGGTCAGTACTTTCACTGCTCTTTAGGCCAAATGTGTGTAATTAAAATCCTGTACTTTGGCACAAGTACAGAGTTCACTACAGCTGCTATTACCAGATGGAGGCCAAGGTGCCAGAGCATTTTTGTGGGATTAGATTAATTTTTTTCCTGTGCCAGCTCTTTTCACCAAGTATGTATTTTTAGTGTCTTGTTGTCTGTTGTACGCTTTCAGTTCCTTTTAATTATATTTTGCTTTGGATGCTGTTGTTCTATATTCCTTGTCCTTACACTCAGCAAAGAACAATTTCCTACTCCCGCAAGCATGTCTTCAAAGAAACCGCAGATGGCGTTTGATTGAGCAAGTGTGTTTTTTATTGATTGTGTGAATTATTTGAATTGTTGCATGGAACCCCTTTTCTAACGGCAAAGTCAATGAGCATGTTTATCGACTGATTGTTTCTGGCAATAGCGGAGAGTTTCAGAAGTGCCATTAGCTTTCCCAGCCAACCTTCATATCAATGAGATATTGTTCTGCAGGTTTGCTACAGATGCCCATACTGGCTCTCTGATTAGCATTGGGATCTTTGCTAAGCAGCTATCTCCCTCGATGTTTTTCGGATGCTCCCTGGGGCTGGTTTGGTGACGAAATGGGAGTTTTAACACAAATTAGCGAGCAGATTAGGAGCGCTAGAGAGGGCTGTTTATCACAGACTGACGTTTTTCAACCTCTCCTAGAGCGAGCTCTGATTTATGGTAACCACGCTAGGATCAATGTGCAAGGTAGCACAGGGAGGACGGCTAAATAAATCTGCTTAATTGCCCAACTGATCATCGGCTGATGCCTCTTCCACATCTGGCAGCGCCATCCATTAGTTTTTTATTTTTTCGGAAGCCCATGACACGTTTATGCCTAAGCATTTTCGGTTGACTTTATTTCCATTTCATCTAGTCAAATGTGGATTTTTGTAGGGCTTCACTTTGTTTGTGTCCACATTTGGCCTCATGATTTGTAAACATGTTAGCATGCTAACACGCGCCATTTATTTCTGCTGAATGTAGCATGTATACTGTGTACTGTATGCAGATTTTTTTGTCTGGGTGACCTACTATATTATCCAAAGAGTGGAGTAAATGCACTGTATCCAACAATGCACTGTGCTCAATCTGACCATTCATTTCCAGATTGATGAATGAACTGAAAATAATTACTGCTGTTACCTTTTCATCACTCGTTATTTGATTGGATGGCCAAAATTTAAGATACTTTTTACAGAGAGTTGAATTAATAACCATTTTATTACAAGATGACAACTTTTTCTAGTGTCCTTAAGTAACTTTAGTAGTTAACACATGTGCTCTAGCTAATACACAGAACTTTGGTGCTCATTTGGACAATGTGACTTCGAATTTTGTTCTTTTCTTTATTGTACTACAAATAAAAACGGCAGTAATGTCAAAAATAGAATATTAATAAAAGCAAAAATTAGAAATATGAATGGTATAACAGGACTAATACAGCCCCATGACCCTCTTAAAGAAACAGTGCACCCCCATTATTTACTCTCATGTCATTCCAAAACCGCATATTGTCATTTTTTTTTTCTACATGTGAAACAGAATAAGCTATATTTTGAAGATTATGCAGCTCTTCTCATTGTACAATGAGAGCTCAAAGTGATCTTTCAAGCTTGATGAACAACAAAATAACATCATACGAGTTTGGAATAACATGAGGGTGAGTAAATAATGACAGAATTTGAATTTGTCTGAATGATTCCTGTAGTATACAAATGGTGCATCCTGGCTACATTTTCAGTCTGTGTGTTCATTAGATTCATCTCAATATTTGAAAATGAGGGGGAAAAGGAACCAAAGGGATTCAATTTCAATTTTCGCACAGGCCAGAAAACTGCACATCACATATTCTCCTCAGTCTTGTGGCACATTTTATGCTATTACTGCCAACATGAAGGGTGTCCGGAACGAAGCTCTACTACTTTTTATTTCCTATAATTCCAGGCAGAGTGAAAATCAAGTCCTTAGAAAAGGCAATCAGACCAGATTCAATACCTGTGCATATTTGGGTTTCATTCAATAGTGGAACAATCTGAAAAACCTCACTTCTGCCTTCATTCAGCTGTGAGGCAGGGGTCACGTTCTGTAGAAAGGACTCTTCTTAGATTCATCTTTTTTTTTTAATAGAGCAGGTTCAGTGAGTCATCCCATCGCTCCTCATTTATCATTTCTCTTCAAACATAAAGCACCAGCATTCGCCCTTGTGGCAGAGATTAAAAACTCCTGAATGTCTCTCACGCTCTCTTCCTGGCCGGTCAGGGACAGTGTGTGAGAGTGTGTATGTGTGTACACTGCGTCAGTGCTTGAGGCTTGTCTGGTTCAGATCTGCATTTTAGGAGCTCGGGAGCAGAGTGAATCATGGGAAAATCACCTCACTGACCTGCTGAGCTGGAAATTTTTGATCTCCAAGGCGATTAGGAAGGTATATGTGTGGCACTCCTGCAGTGAGAGTGAAGGGTTTTTTTTAAGGTCTATGTTTTTGTGGCTTGTTTTGAAGCCATAATGATCTTTGGTTCAACAGCTAATATCATTTTAATTGTTTGCTAATTGATTTTCACATGATGTTACATAACATGCTAATTGTTTGAGTCGGAGGTAACAAGAATCATTGAAATGTGGAAACAGGCCTTGTGCATTTTGGAAATAGGTAAAGTAAATTTCTATATAATTTTAAACATTATATGATATGATATAATATGGCATGTACAGTATATATTATAGTTTATAATTGTACATTTTTAAAAATATATTGATATAATTTATATCGCAGGCTATATGTAGATAAATGCATAAAAATATGCAAATTTTGGAAAGGTAGTTGTTTAAAGTAAACTTCTATATGGTTTTAAACCGTTTATGGGATAATGCCATTAAATGTTAATAAATTGCATCTATATAATATATTTATATTCTAGTTTATCCTTACAAATTTTTAGAAATACTTGAATGGAATATATATATATATATATATATGACAGGCTATATGTCTTATATATGCGATTATTTTTATTTTTTTGTAATTATTTTATCATCACTTTTTTACCATGCAGTGTAAAATTGCACAAAATGAGACCATCTGGAGGAGGTTCTTTGATGAGGCTAAAATTCATTAGCACTCACTCTGTGCTTAATTGTTCTCCTCCAAGGACCGTTTTCTCTGATATCTCTCATTGTTTTCCTTCTCCATTTTTAGATATTTACTACACTTCTGCCTTATAGTTTAGCATCCCATCCCAGTACATCCATTTTTGTTTGCGTCGCAGATATGTGATTTAAATAGACTTCCTCCCTGCGGAGATCCGAACATAAGGTTATGCTCTGGTAATAAAAACACTGATTTGAAATGAGCCGAGATGGGAGCGATAATCGCATTAATCAAGCATAATGCAGCCACAGTACAGTCATTTCAGCCTGTCGCTGAAACTATATTAAGTGTTGTTGTGTTTTATAAGGCCTGCGAGACGCCCAAACAAGCTCGTATTTACTCGTTTGCATTATTCAAGAAGCTCAGTTATGGAGAACGTTATTTTCCCCAGCTCTAATTATACCGTAATGTTGAAGAATTAATCTGTTCCCAGTTTAATGGCAAACGCAGACTGGCAAGGTCAGAATCCAGCAGTCTGATGTATAGCTTAATGCCGGGATTGTTTTGTTTGTTTGTTTGTTAGCAGCAATTTACTTTGAAACGACTTTCGTTTGCTGTGACTGCGTCTTTCAAACTGGTGTTGCATTTTTCCATTGAGTCTCGTAAACTTTATTCACTGGTGGTTTTCAGAAAGGACGGGCCATTTTCGAGAGCGCACATTATTAAAGACTTCACATAAATTTACAATGGAGTTTTCGGGTTTAACAAGACTCTCATAGTGCCTTTTCAATGAATCAACAAAGAGTAGATGCAGGCAGACTGTAATTTTTGCAGGCTCATTCGACTGAAAGGCTTTTTCTATGAGGTTTTGTATGAGGATGTTGAGTTGAATGATAAGGAACACATTGGTTTTGACCTTGTGACCCACACAAGTCTGTACTTTTTCCATTTACTCCCCAAATTGCTTTCTATTTTAGCAGTAAAACTGCAGTGTCAAGGCCACGCCCTTCTGACAGACCACACCCCTCTGATTGGCCACGCCTCTAGAGACTTGAAGTTGCTATGGCAGCCACAACTAGTGTATTTGAACAAACCCCTAAAATGTATACGCTTATTCAAATTCACAATGTGCTGTAAATTGTCTGTTTCTTTGGATTCCTCAGGTCAGCCAATAGAAATCACCGATCTGGAGAGCAGCGGTTTGTGTGACGTACGTGAGTTCGACTGTGACAGCGTGAGGGTTTTCGGGCTGGGTTTCATTGACTCACCTGACCTAGCGTGTCTTGTGATCAGATTGAAGGTGAGACACGAAATGATGTCACTTGTGTTTATTAGGCAAATTATAAAGAGAAAATATTTAGTATTTTTTTAAACATTTAGTATTAAATAATTATATAATTTATTAATTCTAATATTTTAATAATATAATAATAATTTACTTTATAATGCACTATATATAACAAATAACTAAAATAAAAATATTAGTATTTTAATTATAAAATATCTTTCTCTCACTCGCTCTCTCTGTGTATTATTTGTATTTAATAAAACAAATAAATTATAGTAATGAATAAAATATGTAATGTAAATTATAAATATGTAATAATAAATAAAATATAATTTATATATGAGAGAGAAATTATGTATTATTTTTATAAAACTTGTAATATTTTAACATTTTAATAATTGGAATAATTTAATATTAAAATAATAATTGTAGGTTATTTAATAATTAGAAAATAATAAATACTCATACATTATGAGACTATTTAATATTAACTATACATACATACATATATGTATATGTATATATGGAACATGATCTTAGCCGTTATAAT
>NW_015548207.1:1470248-1492607 GCF_001515605.1 Sinocyclocheilus anshuiensis | reverse complement strand
ATTCTAATTTATTGAGATGCACCTGTATATATATATATATATATATATATATATATATATATATATATATGTTACATCTATTTATCTTTAACTGCAATTGATTTTTGCATGGCTAAGATCACGTTTGAGATCACGTCTTCTTTAATATTTCATCAGGGAGTCTTTATGAATCTTAGCATGGCTTTTTTTTTAATACCCGCTTGCCATCTTTTTGTATATTTAATTACAATAATGAGGGGGAGAAAGGCATGAGGACATCTGAGGAGTTAATCAAAGCAATAAAATCAGTAATCAGTCAACACAGCAGAGCACATTCAAAGAAAACCCCATGCAATAAGACCAGTAAACAACATGTAAACACATATAATGTGCTGTAATTATCTGAGGATTTATAATCGGCTGGTGACTCCTTTATTAAATTGTCTGTTTTACTTAAAAGTAAAACAGTACTTTGGGCTCAAAGTTAATTTCATGATGTCAAATCGATGCCCTGCAGGGCTGGGTTTAACCCTCACAGTCTAACAGACCCTAGAGCCTTTAGAATAGCTCAAAAACATACCTTTATTAACCTTGAACAGGTTAATACTTCTAAATGTATGAAAAGTTCATGTCTACCTTTCTCTTTGACTTCAATTACATCTTCGTAGTTGGTTTTGAATAAGCCAGAGGAACATGTTAAATTCATTTGATGGTGAACCAAATGTTAATTTTGAAATTAATATTGTTATTTTTTTACAAATACAGTTTGGGGATCTTTGGGACCTCAAAACATTATGGTTAAAAAGCAAATTTAGCTAACAAAAAAACCACAAGAATCCCACCATGTAAATCTGAATATGTTCCCTGCATTTTTATTTCTCTCATTTGAATTCCACTGCTCATATATTTCCGAACCGACCACTTTTCTCGCTGTCTTTTCCCAGGGGGTGTTCCACCTGCTGTGTGAGGTCATCCCATTTGAGCAAATTGGTTTGACGTTCATTATTCTAGTTGTTTCTGTTTTTCTCAAGGAATGAACGGCTAGGAGTGAAGATTGCTCTAATTGAATTTTACCTCAAACAGTCTTGAACAACTGAAGCACATATGTCCATCCTAAAGTTTTAGCATATCTTCTGATAAATGAGGATTGAATTTAAAGAAAAAGTTCACCTACAATTTAAAATGAATTTACTTACTCTAATGTTGCTCCAAACCTGTATGACTTCCATTAACTTTCATTATGTGGAAAAGAGCGGCCAGAACATTCTTCAAAATAACTTTGTGTTGCACTGAAGAAACAAAGTCCTACAGGTTTGGAATGACATGAATGTGAGTAAATTGACCGAATTTTCTGCTTGAGGTAAAACATTTCTGGGTGGCCTGCACTTGTAAAAAAAAAAAAAAAAAGTGTACTGAATGCGCACTTGTAGTGAACTTCAAATGTTAAAAATACATTTACAAAATTTGTACATACAGATAATATAATATTAATGAAATAAAATCCACTGAAGTGTACTTAAAGATAGTTCAGAGTTTCTCCCAAATACACAAAATTATGTTCTTTTTAGCAGCATCATATGACCCATTTAAGTATTTTTTTTTAAATGCACTTTGTCAATGTCAAATTAAAAGTTTTATTTTTCAGTAGGTCTACATTTTAAATAATTTTGTTTAATAATCTTTAAAGTTCACTTATTTTGATGTGCTGATTGGCATTCTAAAGCACAAGTACCTGATTATAATTTTAACTGTAGTGCATTATTTCCTATTAAATTTAAAGCTATTTAAAGCCAGTGTAGTAAATTGCAACTTCATCATTATAAATTTGCTATTAACAGTTTTTTTTTTAATGTGTAATTATATATATTATATATATATATAAAAAAAAAATATATATATATATATATATATAGTTTAATTTGAATGTTTTTAATTTTAGTTCAAACTTTAGTAATTTCATTGTTTTGTTTTTTGTCACGTTTATTTCAGTTTTAGTTAGTGTGCATCAAGTTAAATTAAATGAAAATGTAATTATAATATTTAATAATAACAACCCTGGCAATTAGAAATATATTTAAAGATAATTAAGTAAATATATTTTTCAATATAAATGACATCAAGTATATTTTAGTTTACTTGTCAGTATATTCAGCAATAGAAGCTGTTATGAAATTACAAATAAAGATGTACATATGAACACTCTTAACTTCAACTTAACTGGATTAAGTATTAATTCAAGTGTTCAAACACATTACATTGAGGTCTTTTAAAGTATGTTATTTCTACACTATTAAAATGTTATTTATTGTTATTTATTTGGTTGTCCCTTTAAGAAAAAAAGCCATTAATATTTGTTGATGTTTTTTTAGCACATGAATGGAATTTGGATCCCTGAAGAGCAAGGGAGAACCGAAGCGTCCTTCCTGAGCTCTAAAGCGGTGGACTGCTCCATCCCGAGGCTCGGCAACATGGCCATCGACACCATGGACTTCACGGCCAGCGAGCAGCCCTATGCCAGATGGGAGATTAAGGTACCTGTCCATCAATCTCAGGGACAGGGATCTGTCCGAGGCTTCATGTGATTGATTTTCCACTGCCATTTTTTGCGGTGACTGAATGAATCAAAATGTCATCGTTCTGATAAAAGCAGGCCATCTTTTTCGAACCGTTCTATTGTGATTAAAAGATGAAGCGGGCACTGAATTGAGAACATTGGCGAAATGCAATTATGCAGGAAGTCTCCTTCACAGTTGTGGGTTTTAACGTTTAAAATCAGTTTGAATTTATGCTGGCCGCACGCACTGTTTGAGGCCAAGCTAAATGACGCGTGCCGGGCGCTTTCAAATATTATATCACGGCAAAATCATCGAGCCGTGAGATAGAGGAGAGCTTTTCTATTCTGAATGACAGCCATAAATGCAACACAATCATTTTAATCATTTTTATGCTTTGACAGCCCATATAGGAAACCAGTTTGGCTTTATCTTTAAGTATATGGCTAACATAAACATTAAAAAGTTCGTAAACTCCATTTGGGTCTTGCGATCATTGACCTCGTTGCTCAGTCCCAAAGTGTGGCTTGATCTATGTGTGTACCTGTTAAGGAGTGTGTTTACTGATGTAAAAAATGGATGGCCTGTGATGAGGAGAATCATTAACATGAATTGAAATGTTGAAAGAGCCACAGGGTGTCTCTGAAGGTCAGCGCAAAGACGTATCCGTGAGGTAATACATCTCGAAATCCACCTAAACTCCTGCCCGCATTAATCTCAAAGGCTTGTGGGATTAACACTCACTGTGTCTCGATGCACACACACGAGGAACGAGGAGACGCTGGGGGGAGCAGGACACACACAAAACATGGAACAGAGTCTGACACACTGAGGGGGTGAAAAATGAACCTCGCTTTTGGATTTACACAGACTAGTGCTGCTAAAGACACTCTGTCTGAAGTATTACAAGAAGACGTACTTTTTTGCATCACCTGCCAATGGCGGATGAGCTGAGAAGGTTTACCGGCTGTAAATATTTCTTAATTTAGAAATTTTTCTTTATTAAGCATTTCTTTTTGTTGATATGACAGTCCAAATATTTTGCTGTTTTTTCAGGTTGTTTTCTCTTTTTTTCCCCCCTTCACATTATATAATAATGACTCAGATCAATGTTCATGTGAAGGTATTTGAGGTTTTTGGTGAGTAGGCATATAATAAACAGCATCAACCACATCATGTAGAATCACATCATGTAGAATCAACCACACAATTTTTCATTGTCAGGGCTTATTTTGTGACAAATAATGGTCGGTTGACTGGACATTAGGCTTTAAACAATAAAACAAATTTATTAGTAGTACTACATTTACTCAGGATAGTTATCTAAACCTCTCTAATTCTCTTTTTCTTCTTCAGGTGACTAATGATGGTCGTCAGTACAGCGAGGGCAAATTTTTAACCCTTTATGATGGGATTTGCCAGCTATGTGTGACTGCCTCTGGACTTTGCAAGCTGAAGGTAATGACATTCAGACACTTGAGAAAATACATGCGTAAATAGACCTATAGATTTTGAATAGTCCTTCGTTTCTCTTATTTTGATCACAATTAGCATAGAAAATTGGGGGGGGGGGATATATATATATATGAATATAATTATGAATATATATTTGATTAATTATATTTATTATTGATCATTAATTTATAGGACATTTTCACAAATTGTAATACGCTTCTTAATAATAATAATTATAATATTAATATTATTATTATTATTTATATTTTATAATTAATAAATTAACAATTTATTATGCAAAAAATGCAAGAAACAGTGGCGTTACTGCTGATGGTTTTGATTTGAAAGGTTTGATTTAAAAAAAAATCAAAATGTATTATTAAAATGTATGAAGATCTCTCTTTCTATAATTTTTAATTATATTATATTTTAATATTTAATATTAAAATATATGAACATATAATGCATTTCTTAATAATAATAATAATTAGTATTATTAGTAGTATTATTATAAATTAACATATAAGTAATATAATTTAATAATAATATGTATTAATTCATTTAATATCACAAATATCCACATTTGTATTATCTTAATTTCGAGATACATGTGAATTAATTACAAAATGTTGTGGAGAACAATATATAGAATACACATTTCAATACAGCAATTGTTCAGAAACCCCTGTTTTATTTAAAAATATTTTAAAAATCTTTTGCATGAAGATCATTTGTAGTACTCTGTTAAAAACCTCCATGATTATTCTTGCACAACTTCCCTCGTGACCCTTCTGTTCATTTGTTCATCTGTCCTTCATCCTGCACTTTATATTCACTGTGCGCAATCACACTTCCTACACTAATGGCCTGGATTTTCCACCGGAAAATAAGTCACAGAGGATGCGAGTTTATGGACTCAAAAGGCAAAAAAGTCTGTCATAGCCGTTTAGTGTCTTAACTGCTCTCGGTGCAGCAGGACAACAGCGATACGTGAGGCCACTGGGGTGTGCGCTGGAAAAGCCCAGAGCATGGATGTGGAAAACAGACAATATTATTCACATCATCGAAACCAGAGACTGACGGAGTAACCGATCCCTTGAACACCTGATGTCCTCCCCTTCTCTCGCTTTCTTTCTTTCTCGGGGTTTTCAGCTGCCACATAGCGTGTAATCTCAGCGTGAGAGATGAGTTATCTAGGTGGATCCGTTTGGTCTGTTTATCTTCTCTGCTTTGCTGTGGATGTCCTCCGGGCGTTGCGACTTACACGTCCCGCTGGATATTAAAAACTTGCAATATAGAGATTGTATCAGCGCCAGGCTTTATGCTTTGGTGATTTATAGCAAAGACGGCTGAGGTTTATCTCAAAGGTTTGACAGAGGAAGTTGGCTTGAGCCGCAGTGTAACCGTGATCAGTAGCAAAACATCTCCACACTGGTGGATAAAGCTGGAGCGCTCAACGGCACAGTTTTTTAACTTTCTTTCTTTCTTTCTTTCTTTCTTTCTTTCTTTCTTTCTTGCCATGACCTGGCCACTGTTCCAGTTTACCATGAACAGTGGCCAGGTTGTGAGTTTGATTCCCAGGGAAAGCACAAACTGAAAGTTGCTATGGATAAAAATGTGTGCAGGATATAAACATTTTATACAAAATTTAACATAATAATAATAATAATAATAATAATTATTATTATTATTATTATTATTATTATTACTGCTATTATTATTATTATTATATTCTGTTTTTAGTTTAGTTTAGTAAAATTTGTTTAATAATTTAGTTTACTTTTGATTTTCCCTGTTATCATTATTATTAGTAGTAGCAGTAGTAGTAGTCAAAGTCAAATTTTATTAATAAGCAATATTATATAAACAATAATATATCATTTTATTTTATTTTATATTCAGTTTAATGCAGTGTAGTTTACTTTAAGTTTTTAATGTTTGTATTTAGTTTTCCTTACTGATCATAACACCTCTCTCTCTCTCTCTCTCTCTCTCTCTCTCTCTCTCTCTCAGGAGAGGACGTGTAATATAGACGGGATGTGTTTTGCTGAGGGAGACTCCAGCCCTTCCGTTCCGTGTCTCCTGTGTAACTCCACCGCCTCCAAATACACCTGGTCCATTAATCAAGGTAAACACAGTCAACATGAAAGCAAACCGAGATCTGATGGCATTAGCACACATTATTGAACAGTATCTGTACCTGGAGACACTCACACAGCACATTATTAAGATGCAAATTAGTTACAAGTTTTAGCAGCCCTGGGACTCGACCCAACAACCTTCTGCAGCACAATAAAATTTAAAGCTAATTAAATGCAAATAAATATAATGCAGTTAACATAAAGATACAAATAAACGTAATGCAATTCACATAAAGATACAAAATACAAGCTGTAGTCTAATATTTAATAATAATGCTTCAGATGCAAATGTGCATATGGAGGTAGAGGTGGGTTCGAATCCCATTCCCGCTATATCAAAAAAATCTTTAAAAAAAGAACTGTTTGGACTGACTAAATGTGACATTTACAATGTTTATTTAACTGAAAATTTGTGTGAGGTGCTTACTGTGTCAGTTATAATCCAACTATAAAAGGAAGTAGGGTAGATCTGAAAAGACTCACTGTCTTGCTACTACTTTCAGTATGTTTGAAGGTAAAACAGCTTAACTAACAGACCTTATTACAGCAGCTAAACAGAGATGTTATATGGCTAGTCAGCTGGAAAACGCTCGCTGTGAATTTCAATTAGCTGACGTTACATTTTCGGATTTTACAGCCTTGCAAAAAATGAAGCAAAGCACTTAGTAATAAACTTTAGTTTTGGGTTTATTAGCTCACTGATAAGATTTTTTTGGCCTGTAGTGATGTGTAATATTTCATTAGGTTATTTTAAATACTGTTTTCATCTCAGGAGATTTACAGGATATGGATGAAGAATTGGACTGTCCTGGGAAGTTTTATTGTGGCAAAGAGAACTGTAGCGAATTTACCACAGTTAAGAGGTGTTGTTGACCATGATGAAAAGTGGCATAAACATTAATGTGTTTTTACTGTGGTAAAAACACACTGATGCACACCCTTGTGTCTTATAGATGTTATATGCCAGTATATGCCAGTTGATTTTATAATGCCAATAATCCCAAAACATAATAATTTAGCAATAAACAACTGTATTGTTGTACCGAATGTGTTTATTATTTGTAATCATTCATGATTAATATTAACAATATCTACAATGTATTATTATTATTATTATTAATAATAATAATAATAAAATAACAATTGTTATAATAATACATAATAAATAATAACAATTGTTATAATAATAATAATAATAATAATAATTATTATTATTATTATTATTATAACAATTGTTATTATTTATTATGTATTATTATAACAATTGTTATTAGTATTGTTATAAGTAGTATATAATTATCAATAAATATTATACGATTAAATAATATAAATACACTAATCAATAATTATAGTGATTTTATATTAATTATTATTCAGAATAATGTGAATAAACAAATGTAATATTGTCTATTGTTTTAACTGTATTAATATATAATTCAGTTGAAGTGCATTCAGCTGAGATTCAGAACTGCAATGTTTTCAAACTTATTTTTTTGTTTATGGCATTTCAATTAA
The DNA here is from genome assembly GCF_001515605.1 of Sinocyclocheilus anshuiensis. NCBI lineage: Eukaryota > Metazoa > Chordata > Actinopteri > Cypriniformes > Cyprinidae > Sinocyclocheilus > Sinocyclocheilus anshuiensis. The sequence goes on along the minus strand of NW_015548207.1, from coordinate 1,484,965 downwards.
GATTTATGAAACTTTTCAAACTAGAAGACCATCCACCAACACCATCCATCCAAGTCATATTTAAGAGTAAATGTAAATGTAAAGAGTTTTTACTATATTTATGGGGATACTTATGGTGATTTACTATATTTATGGGGATACTTATGGGGATTTACTATATTTATGTTTAAAAAAAAAAAAAAGAAAAAGAAAGAAAGAAAAGAAAAAGAAAATCTTTGCAAGTATAGTAAAACAAATACGCACACTATTTCTTATTGGCAAGTTCTTTGGGAATCATGTTGCATTTGAGCACAAACTCCCTCTTCTTTAGCCACACATCCAACTCCACACCACTGTGTGCAGAGAGAGAGAGAGAGAGAGAGAGAGAGAGAGAGAGAGAGATGACCGCAGACATCCGTCTGTTTGCCTGCGCTGCAAATGAGGGCCGGACCGATGCTATCTGAGACTCCACACACATTCAGCTTTAAAGAAGATTACAACTGTCCTCCTCACACCCACTTATCATCTGCTAGTTATTTCCCTCACGCTTTCTGCCGTGCTTTTTTCATCATTCTGTGGCAAGACTGAGAGTCCGTTTATACAGACAAATTCAGACGAGATGAACATCAGAGGAAAATCTAGAAATGGACATGTTAAGTGATTCAAATGAGTGTTTGTACTCCAGCAGGACCGTTACATAACTGAGGAAATCTGTGTGAAATAGACATCAGACCATTTTGAAACAATTAGCATGCGTTTTTTTACTTGGTTTGCATGTTTGCATTTATGAGAATAGCAATGGTATTTTTATCGGATTGTTTGGCATTGGGTTTGTTTACTTTGTGATGTCAGAACAGATTTATGGATCTATTTTGCTGTTAGTCAACATTTCCCAGCCAGAAATTCACAAGCTCATATACGTCATGCTGCTTGTGGATGAGATTTTGAATATGAGTGACATGTTGGTGCAGAAAATGCTTTCATATTTCAAGATCAGGGTTGGTTTATTTTCTAGGCTTTTGTTGTGGATAATTGCATGTCACTTAAGATGGATATTTTTGCTCTGTGTTGCGGATTTTGTTTGTGGAGTTTCACACGAAACAAGAAGTGGGAAATAACCGTCGGATATGAGCGCACAATGCTGTAAATCAGATTTTATCCCACAAATGTCATCATGCCAGATATTACAAAAAGAGATTTTCTTTTTGTGCCTGTTTGTTCCATGTGAAACATTTCTCATTCTGAAATAACATAGTATGTTCGTTTTTGAATTAATAAATATTTTTAATAATAACAATTATACAGAAAACGTTTATCAATAAAAAATTAAAAAATGTTTACATTTACATTTTGCTTGAGACATTTCTCATTTTGCTTTCTGAAAGCAAAAGCAACAATAGTATGTACGTACTGATTGTTTGCATATTTATTATTTTTATTTCGTGTTTGATATGTTTAATGAAATGTATAATAATAAAAATGATGTTTAACAATAAAAAATACAATTAAAAATGTTTACAAATTTCAATTCATTTAGATTTGGTCTTTTGCAGTTAATTAACAAATAATGATGAAAACTGTTAATTTAGTCAAATAAAATTGTATTTCAGTCCAAGTACAATGGACTAAGATTCATAAAAATGGCATTCCTAAATATTATCACATATATTTATCAAGAAACAAAATCTTTGACTGGAAATCATCTCTGGGAATTGATGATTCATTCATTTATTCTCTCTTGCATTTCTCCTCTCATTTGCTCAGCTAATCATCCACCAATCTTTCACGCGCCGCGGGACGGCCTGCAGACCTTTGTAGGTGAGAACTTTGTGTACCAATTCACAGCCACGGACCCCGAGGGCTCGGCCATGCTCTTCCAGCTGGAGACGGGGCCCCCCGGGGCCTCAATTTCCCCAGCCGGGCTCCTCATCTGGAAAGTGGATGAGGAGGAAACACGCAGTTTTCAATTTACTGTGTCTGATGAGTGTGATGCCCAGAGCAGATTTACCGTGGAGGTGAGAGACATCGAGAAACTGGCGCCCGACTGATTTATATGTTTTGGTGAAATGAGATGCAAACAGGTTTTGTAGAAATAATGATTCAAGCCTCTTCTGGGATGTCAACATTTTTTTGTGTGTTATTTGTGCACCCTCATGTCACCTCAAACCTGTATGCTGTTATAACTAATTATTGAGTCAGTGTGTTAAATTAAATTAAACTCAAAATTTAAATTTTATAATAATTTTTATTGAATAAATAAAATAAAACATTCTGAAATTACATGGCCAAAGCTATTTATTTATTTATTTATTTATTTATTTTCCATGATATGTTTAAATTAATAAACATTTATAATAATAAAAGTGAAAACTGCTTATAAAAATACAATAAAAAAAAATAAACAAGCAAAAATCCTTTCTGAATCCTTTTGATATTTTTAAATAAATATGTATTACAATAACAATAATTAAAAACGATATTTTAGTAGCATATGAGCATTGCATAATGTTACATCGCATTTTTGTCACATTTTATTGTGCGAGTTGAAGTAATAATGAACTATGCTTTCCTAAACTCTTTTTGCCCTCTTATTTGGGAAATCTGATTCATTAGTGAATCAATTTGTTCGTCGCTTTGGATAAAAGTGTCTGCTAAATGAAGAAATGTAAATGCCAAGCTTTTATATTCACCTATTTCATGATCTCTTTCAAAGATTTGTAATTTATTCATAGAAAGATCAAATTAGTCTTTGAAACAGGACTGGAATATTGTCCTGCAAGGCCTTTTTCCTTCATTAAATGACAAGTGATTGGCCTAGATGACATTAGACAAGTAAACATGGTACTTTGTTGCATATGTACCATGGTAATCAATAAGGTACAGCCTTATTTTTAATAGTTTTTTTGTCAAGCTCCTATTTTTAAATATCTTATGGCATAAGGACAGCAGAACTCAGCTGCCCAGATTTTTCTGAGTCTTATGTCACAGCAATGCGGTGCAACGAAAGACAAATGTCCTCTGTGGACCCTAGACGGCTAACAAGCATCTGCTTCCTGCCTCCTAGTGCTTATTAAAGACTGTCTGAGTTTGAGAGATACAGTCGTTTGAGGACAGGAGAGAGAGGGACTGTATGCATTTAGCAACACTGCTGAAAAAAAAGAAAGGTTGACATTTTGGGTCAGTTAGGCACTTTATACATACATACATATCATTTCCATGAGTCTGTAATAATAGTATTTATTTTAAGTATTTTTTTTTTTTGTTAGGATAATATTTTAATATTAATGAAAATATACCAAATTGTAATTTCATCAATTATAAAATTTAATATAATGTATGTATTTTTATTTAATTTTCAAAATGTTGTATATGCATAATAAAAATTCAAATAAAAAATACTCGAATTAATATCAATATATTTTATTATTTACGATTAATTAGATATAGTATATTAATATTTAATATACTGAATATTGATATACAAAATGATGTTAGAAATTATAAATGATATAAAAATAAATACAATTTTTGTATTAAATTTTCATACTCTTGCTTGAAAGTTACCCGGTTTTGAGACACTAAGTGAACTTTGTTTTATTTGTATTTGCATTACCTTACACACAGGTGATGGTGCGGCCGTGTGGCTGCATGAACGGAGGGACATGTGTGACTAACATCAAGTATTCAGCGGGCAGTGGCGAGTACCTGTGTGTGTGCCCGGCGGGTTTCCATGGCGACCTGTGCCAGGAAGAGCAGAACGAATGCGGCTCCAGTCCGTGTGGAGCAGGAGTGTGTGTGGATCTGATCAACGGGTTCCAGTGCCAGTGTCCTGCTGGACTCACAGGTATTTACTTCAACCTGAAATGCACAAATGAAGTTCCATTTTCTTTCCTTAACTTTTCGGAAATGACCATTTCTGGAGATTCAGAACTGCAATTAATCTTTTTACGAACATGTTGGCCCAACTGGAAACTATATCTCGCCTTCCTGCTGATTTTACATAAATTAAATTAATTATTAATTATTTAAATTAATAATTAATTAATTAATTAATTATTTTACTAATTAATAATTAAATTACTTTTTACTTTCTCTTCACATTAAAAAAAGGTCCTCATAAATAAGTAAAGCCTTAAAAAACATGTTAATGTGTGTGTATCATTTTTTATTATTAGAATTATTTTTATTACATTTAATTTAATATTCATATCTTATGATGTACAGGGTTGTGGAGTATATATTTTAATATATGTCATTAATTTAATTTGTACCTTCTCTTCACATCAAAAAAGATCTTCGTAAACAAGTAAAGCCTTAAAAATGCCTTAAAACTGGAGTATAGGTTTATATGTGTTAATGCGTTAATATTGCCATTAATATAAATCCACATTGAACAATTAAGAGTTATGACTAAGGTTTTATACTTTTTCTCACATTATTGCTCTGGTACTTCATCCTTGGATCAATGTTTTGTATTTATTTGTGTGTGTGTGTGTGTGTGTGTGTGTGTGTGTGTGTGTGCATTTTTTCTTATTGATTACGGAGCAGGTCATCTAAATAAGCACAAACTCTTGGCTCAGTTTCATGCTTGATCCAATTACAAAGTCGTCTTTTGCCAAATACCCATTCTCGAGAAGATCAGCTCATTTAGTTTCTCCGAGCTTGAAAGCAGGCGAGTGTATGTAGGTGAAAACAAAAGACTCAAAAAGCAACAAACGCTTCTGCCTGGAAATTTCAGTCAAAAGCTGAACTGTTGATGTTTTCACACAGTGTCTATTCTGAGATCGCTAGTTGAAATCTCTTCTCCGGCGATGTGCGAATTAGTCTCTCCTGGCTGAAAGCAATGCCTGTTGTTGCTTGAAGTTGAAATGCGAAGCTTTCCTGTCAGGACTGAAGCCTTTTACTTTGGATGTTTTTAATACTTGATTGAACCGGGTTAGAAGAGTTTGTCCATTTCCACTAATGGCGATGCATGCGTGAGATAAACCAACACTGCTGATTGGATAAAAGTTTATGTTTTGCTGCGGCTCGTAATGCTTTGGGTCTTTGCAGATGGTTTGGACATTATTAAAGATCCCCTTCAAGCACATTTCTAAGAGAAGCCACAAACAACACAAATACAACAAAAAAATAAAAAAAATGGACAAATGCCCAGCAGCTACTGATCCCACAGAGGAAAGAGTATCTGTACGCTATTCTGCTGCTGGGAGTAATAAACAGGCCAAAACACAGAGATGAATCGGCCAAGAAATGTTTTATCTTTGCTGAAAGCAGTGTTTGGTATGGCCACTTGATGTTTTAGCAGAGGAAAGAAGTGGAGGAAATTAATATATCCCTCTATAAACAATGCTTCACCACAATTTTAGAGTTTTCCTGAGTATTTGAATTTCAAATGTGCTGCCGCCTCAAAGTTCTGCATCTGAGAAGTGTGTTAAAACACAGAGTTTGACTTTGAATAAAAATTAAATTAAAAGTTTTTTTTTTTTTTTCTGAGGTTTGAAGCATAGTATTGGCTCGAAATGCTATTGTTTTTCACTGACAGTGACAATAATAGCCATAAACATACCTATATGCCGAATATATCAAGATGTTGGCCAACCATTTACTAGTCACACTTTCTGAGGTAAGCTATTGATGCACACTTGCTGCTATGATTCTGGTGGTAGCTGGTAATTGCTGTGCAGTCACTATCACAATTTAATAATGACAATGAATTATAGCAGGTTCAACACATTAGTTAATATTGAATAACTTACATTTTATTTTCAGTTACATTGTGTATGTTTGCTCCCGCCAATGAAAATAGTTCTAAAGTTTGAGTAGAAACTGTCACACGTCTCTGGGCAACACACAGTAGTGGCATTTTGTTCCTTTGCGAATCGTTTTGTTTGAGTGAATCATCTGAGTGAGTGATTCAAATACTTATAAGACTGTAGCTTGATTTGTTTCTAAAAGAATCAGTGTTTCGAGTGAATCGATTGAGTGAATGTTTCAGTTACTTATAAGACCGTAACTTGATTAGTTTCTGAAAGAATCTGTGTTTTGAATGAATTGTTTGAGGGAATTATTCATTGATTACCGCATTAAATGTGCGGTCACATTTACTGTTTTCGCACGTTAAATCCATTCATTTCTATAGAAATCCATGTGAACTCATAAGACAGTCACTTGATTTTAACTGATAAGACAGTCACTTGATTTGTTTTTGAAAGAATCAGTATTTTGAGTGAATTGTTTGAGTGAATGATTCAATTAATTTTAAGACTGTAACTTGATTTGTTTTTGAAAGAATCAGTGTTTTGAGTTAATTGTTTGAGTGAATGATTCAATTAATTTTAAGACTGTAACTTGATTTGTTTTTGAAAGAATCAGTGTTTTGAGTTAATTGTTTGAGTGAATGATTCAATTAATTTTAAGACTGTAACTTGATTTGTTTCTAAAAGAATCAGTGTTTTGAGTGAATTGTTTGAGTGAATGATTCAATTGCTTTTAAGATTGTAACTTGATTTGTTTCTGAAAGAATCAGTGTTTTGAGTGAATTGTTTGAGTGAATGATTCAATTACTTTTAAGACTGTAACTTGATTTGTTTTTGAAAGAATCAGTGTTTTGAGTGAATTGTTTGAGTGAATGTTTCAATTACTTTTAAGACTGTAACTTGATTTGTTTCTGAAAGAATCAGTGTTTTGAGTAAATTGTTTGAGTGAATGATTCAATTACTTTTAAGACTGTAACTTGAGTTGTTTTTGAAAGAATCAGTGTTTTGAACGAATCGTTTGAGGGAATGATTCATTGATTACCACATTAAAGGTGTGGTAACAGGCGTGAAACCATTCATTTCTATAGAAATCCTAGAGATTCTAGAGATATTCCACATGCAAATTTCGCAGTGGGGTCAATTTCGCAAATGTGACTACACTTTAAAATAAAAAAAGTGTTTTGTTTCATTCATGAAGAAATCAGTGTTTTGGACGAATGAATGATTGAATCACTCATCAAGTTACTTTTCGTGTGTAATGTAATGTGCAACAGGGTTGCTGAAAAACATTTATACACACACATTTAATAATAATAATAATAATAATAATAATAATGCTTATTTGTTTTCTGTTCACAGGTGCCACGTGTCAGGACGATGTGAATGAGTGTAAGAGATGGCCGTGTTTTCCTGGTGTCAGGTGTGTGAATGGCTTTGGCTCCTTCAGGTGTGGCCCCTGCCCTTGGGGCCTGGAGGGAGACGGGATCTCCTGCAAAGGCTCGTCGGTCATCCGACGTGACGTCGAGAGTGACCGACTGAAAGGGAACTAAATTTCCTCCCAAAGCTCATCTACTGCTGAAAAATAAACTTCTTTTGCTAAGAAGTTAAACAGTCCCAAACAAAATATGACCTCAGTTTTGTTGTACACACAAAAAAGAAAACAGTTTGTTTTACGTTCACCCGCAGGTGCCAAAGCAGCACAGTCCTGCAGTTCTGCCCAGAGTTAACTTTAGGGAACACAAGTCTTTTCATTTCAAAGCATCAAAGTCTCAGCTTGAGTGCTTCTCTGTATAATATGCTCACAGAATTGCCAAACAGTAGTCAAAATAGTGTATTTCAATAAAAGAATGGCTACATTATTAATTGTACATTGTACAATTAATATTAATTATTATTTGTACATTGTACATACATTATAAAATGTTTATTTGTCAACATTTTTTTAACTTAATATTTTCAAAATTAAATAGAATATTTATGATTTAAGATTTAAAAAAGACATTTATCGAGAAATAATGTATAATGTTTTTAAATAATGAAATACATAAAACATACAATTATTAAAACAGCTGTTAAACATTAACAATACAGAAAATGAATGAATACACCTGTGATGAAGTTTTCATTTTTGAACTAAAATTCATTTTTGTTTTATTTTTTTATTTTTTTTTTAAGTAAAAATGTATATGTGGTGTAATTATCCAGATGATATCCAGATGAAAAAAGTAAAAGACAAATTCTTGGTTTTAAAAAAATGGTTAGTTCAGGGTTCTTCAAATTAACAACAACAAAAAAAAAGGAAAAAAGTTTAAAAGGTTTGTGCACTCAAGTATATTCAAGGTGTATACAAAGATTATTTATTTATTATATTAATTCATTCATTCATTCGTTTTACCTTTATTTAAGCAGGCAGATCACTTAATAACAATATTGTTGTCCACAGCATCAGCCCGGAAAAATGATCTTGTCCTTTAGAAGGGGAAGACATGGTTGTACCACTTTACATTTTTAAAGTAATCAAATAAAATTGTTTATTGATAATGTATTGTGTTGTATATGAATACAAAATAGTAGATTTCTGAGACCTTGTATGCATTTTAAATATCAAAGTTGTGTCAAATCAGACATCTATTGTCATTGAGCCTTTCATAAACCTAGGACCTTAAAGCTCAGTCATTAGTTATTTGGTTTTAGGAAACATTGTGTCTGTCTCTGCACTGTTGCTCAAGGGGCTCCTCACAGCTGTTTTCCATCTTCCTCCATGCGTCTTGACAAAATGCTTTGCAAATGTCTTTTGACCGTAATCTGCAAGCGATAAACCCTCGTTCAGGGGAGCTCTGTATTCACGGTTTCCTCCATCAGAGGGACTGAGATTTGATGACTCCTTCATCCAGGCCCGGGCCTCTATTACAAACATAATCTGTCTGACTGCAGCATACAGAAACACAACAGAACAGCGAGAGCTGGATCAGCCACCCCACTTTCATTATGACCAGCAGAACCGCAGGAGGGTGAGCAATACAATCCAGATGGCACAAGATAGTTATCCACCTTGTGCACCCACAGACTCCATGCCAGACTCTGAGCTTGTCCAGAGATAACTGGTAAAACAGCCCCTCGGTAGTTTCCGTGTTGAGAGACAGAGACAGTGAGGAAGTGAGCCTCTCACGTCTCTGGTGTGCGGATTTTCTGATAAGCTGAGGAGACGACAGCCTCGACTCTGAAATTGTTCCTTGAAGAACATTTCAGAGCTAGAGAGATGGTTAGGCAGTTGTTGAATCAGGCCGAGGACGGCACAAGATCTTCACAGAACGCAAGGTGGAAGTCTTGAAAATGAAAAAAAAAAAAAAAAAGAGCCAAAGAGGTCTTCAGTATCAATCTTTTCATTCTCCAGCATTTTCTTCAGCAGAAACCAAAGTGAAAGTTTAAAGGATTAGTTCACTCCAAAATGAAAATGCTGTCATTAATTACTCACCCTCATGTCGTTTACTTCAGTCTGTGTGCATTGAATTTATTTAATACACGAGTTTCACAATTTGAATTGAATTACTGAAATAAATGAACTTTTCCATGACATTCTAATTTATTGAGATGCACCTGTACTTTTTGTGCGCAAAAGAAAACGGTTGAACCCCTGATGTCACATGGATTATTTTACCGATCTCCTTGCTATGTTTCTGGACGTTGCTCGTGGTAGCACCCTTGCTGTCTATGGGAGGGTCAGAGAGCTGTCAGATTCCATCAAAAATATCTTAATTTGTGTTAATGACAGAATTTTCATTTTGGGGTGAACTATCCCTTTACCTGCAGGAGTGTGATGATCCATCAGATGCTGTATTACTCCGAACATATTGTATTTGAAACCTTTTTTTTTTTTTGTTAATTAGGTTAATATTTTAATAGGAAAATTTATTAATACCTTTATACCAACGAGGTGACATCAACAGTCTTCAAATGTGAAGAAAGTTTTTATATTTTGGTTAAATATTATGCAGACCTTTTTTCCTTAACAATATGAACAATAACCTCACTTTTAAAAACATTTGTGTCCTGTTATTGACTTTGGTGCCTTCTTTAATGAGACTGCTGATTTTACTAACTAGTCAGGAGGGAAATATCATAACCTTGACGCTAAACAACAACAAAATTGTTTTTCTTTGTTTTTACCCATGAGGCAACAGAACAAATGTTTCAGTGTTATTTAGAAGGTCCAAAAGTATTTAACTGAGATAACAGATCTCTTCAATTAGCACATTTTCATAAATGAATGGGCATATGCATGTTTTGGTGCTTTAGTATTTCATATTTGGAGTATCTTTGTAGTGTAGTGTTTTATTACGATTTACATATATTGTACATTTATATATACAGTACGTGTGTGAAAAATCAAAGGTCGTTTTTTTTATAATTGGTCCTTCCTAAACATATGGTCATGTGACCAAAATTGTCCACAGTTTGCAAGATTAAGGGTGCGACACATCTTACCCCACTCTCAATTGTCCTTTATTCTGCACTTGAGGCATCAGTAGATGCCATGATTTTCAATAATTTCTCTCTCTCTTTTTCATCAGCACCAGCAAGATTGGTCACATCTCGTCCCATCACCTCTCACACTGTCGCCTCATCCGCGCCTCCCGCAGTGCATCCCATCAGCAAAATGCCCGCCGCCCTTTCTAAAACGACCTCCACTCACCTCCCGCCGGAGTCCAACGAAGCTCCAAGCAAGACCTCGGTCACCAAAGCCACCACCAGCACGAGTCAGAGAACTGGCAAGTACTTGTTTCCATTGTTCTGTCTCTACATGTCCACAGATGGCCAGGAAACAAAATCGTGAGGGTTTAGTTCGGAGCCAAATCGCCCACTGCTGATGTCATGACATTGCAGAAAACGATTCTTTGTCTTTCCCTGACGCAGAGTGATATCCCTTCATTCCCCCTAGAGTCATTTCCTGCACTGGGTTTTTGTGTGTGTGATGTTCCCAGGAAATGACTTTCATCCAGCTGCTAAGCACAAAGCAAGACAAGGCCTGCTGGTGTGCCTTTGTGCCCACACCTCTTACCCTCTCTCGTCTTGGTATAATGCCTGAAATTAGCGATTCTAGTTAGCCATGCCAGGCATTCAGACTCTCTATGAAACTCAACAGAGCAAGGTTAGGTAAAGGATGTTTCTCACTCTCTGTTTGGAAGAGTAATAGTCAAGAGACACATAGTCAAATCTGTTTGGTATTGCATGTATTGTCCCATAGGAAAAAGTTAAATTACAAATATCTGTAATATCTCTATACTGAGATGCAAATAAAAGTTTTTAAGTCAAGTCTCAGATTTCAAATTTTTCACATTTTAGAGGAGACTCTAAAAATTAATACTGGCACTTTTTTCTCAGGAGAAAACTAAAATCTAAGATGCAGAGAGATTAAAACAAAATCTCAATTTGAACTCTAACATTTTTCAGCAAATTCTTGTTGACATCTTTAGCTCTAGAGGTGAAATTACTGGGGTCTTAACATAACAAGTGTCTCAATTTGATCCCCTCACTGGCGTCTAGGAGAAACAACTGAGATATTAAAGAGAAAAAAAACATCTAGGATTTCTCATCAAATTCTTTCAAAATAAAACAATTTGAGCTATGCGAAACTCCATTACATTATTGATCTTAAACCAGCCGTGTTGACCTAAACATGGTTAGGAAAAAGATTCATTTCAATTGGAATGTTGTTCTTTTCCTCACACAGGCCTGTCAAAGACAAAGACACAAGAAATAGAGCACACAAATCATGAGACCTATGTTTATGGCACTTTGTTGCAAATAGCTCAGGGGCCTAACAATATTTGCTGGGACTGGCACAACAGGCCCCTGGAGGACATCAGGATGGGGAACGTAAATTGGCTTTATGACTCTGTTCGCTCTCCTCATCTTCCCTCTCTTCTCCCTTTTTACTCCCTCAGGTTATGTCCTCTGGGAATACAATGGAAAGAAAGTAAGATGAGACGGGGAATATTTGTACTCTAACCAGCTTTGCAAAGACATCTTTGAAGCCTTTTTTTTTTTTTTACCACATCATCTTTCAATATTTGTCTCAACATTTTGTTTGATTTTCTTCTTTGAAAATTGTTTTGGAGAAATAAAAAGAGACAAATGAGACTTGCATACCTTAAGACTTTAGGGTTACATAATTAACATGGATAGCATACTTTTTGGATCATTTGGTCTATAAAGATTTTCATTAGAAATCTAAGAAAAATTAGAATTTTGACTTTATTACTGCAAATATAAGCACAGTTTGACAATGTCAAATTCTTAGACTCTTGAGCAGGCATATTTGAGATTACTAAGGGTGCTTTCACACCTGGCCCGTTGTTTCAGAACCTGGTGCGTTTCCCCCCTTAGCTTGGTTCATTTGAGCATATGTGAACACAGCAAATCGCGCCCGGATCCGCATCAAAATGATAAATTAATATAAGGACAGCTACAAAAAAAAAACAAAAAAAACCCAACAATAAGCCCGCAAAGCTGTTGTCGTTTCATCCTGATGAATGACAGCCGTGACAGCTAGTGGAATCCCAGAAAATAAACCGTGGAACTTTGACCAATGAGACAACAGTTTACTCGCGCGTGACTTGTATTAACAAATTTGGTCCGTTTAGAAACTTTGCCGTGTGAAAGCGAACCGCACCAAGAATAAAAAGCAACATTGTAATAATTTGAATCCCTGTTTCGTAACAAAGCAATCGATCTACAGGTGTGAAAGCACCCTAAGATTATCTCAAGGAGAAAAATATGAGAAGCACAATATGTAGAAAGCGTCTTAATTTAATTCTCACTGAATCCCAATTGCAGTCTAAGTGAAACCACTGAGATATTCAAGATGTCTCTATTGGGATTGTTCTTTTCTATGGAAAGATGTTGATTGTCTCATAATTGGATGTTTCAGCACAATGTTTCTCTTACTCTATGCAAAGAACATTTTCATTTTACAGACTAAGAGGGTCACTGTAGATGGGGAACTCCTTGTAATTGTTTTGAATGATGCCTGTTTTAAAGGTTATTACCAATGCAGAAATATCCATTAATAGTATCCCAAAAGAGACTCCTGCATTTGAGTTACTGTGTGCTACAAACCCCAAGGTGTTTAAAATTTATTTTAATTAATTAATTATTGTCATTCTCAGGTACCCTGGTCGTCTTTTTGTAAATGCTAATTGAAAATTAAATTAGACATGTCCCCGACGGCCGTTTGTCCCCAGGCTGCACTCGAAGCAATTCAAACAATACGTCTCCTTGTATTTTGTTGAACTCTCGTTTGCACTTTTTTTGTCTCTGTTGTAATTAATGCAGGAAAGGAAACAAAAGGATTGGGATGGAGGACAGGAGGGCATTTGTAAAGTCCCATGAGTAATCTTTTCCAAAAGGTAGATAAGGCCAGAGTTTGAGGAACAGGGACAAATAGCCGCTCTGGAAAGCCACTATCATCCTTGGGAGCACCCCAGCTCTTGCTAATACAGTCTTGCCGGTTTGCAGATTGCCTGCCATCACACTTATAGAGCAAGATGAGATGGCAAGCAGAGGGGATGCAAGCTGTCACCCACCTTGGGCGATAAATCCCGTCGTTGTCTAAGGGATTTGAGCTGACCTTGCGGAAATGGGACAAAAAGCCTGGGCAATAACCCTTGATATGTGTAATCACAGGGCCGATAAATCTATTTTTAATGGAAGACAGCTGCTAACTCTTTCATCTTTCTCAGCTCGGCTGGCAGAGGGCAGGCTTCTTGTTTTATTTGACACGGCACGTGACGCTCGACAGAACAGGTGCATGCGTCTGGGTGATTGTGAGCAAGATGAGGGCATACTTATTCAATAAAATATGGTGATGTGACCCCATATAATGCCACAAAAATAATTTCCTGCGTGCTCCAAAAGTGCTCAGATGGATCCTGTAGCATATACTGTATGTGGTAGAGTAAAAAGGACACCGGTTTGTTTAGTGATGTATAAAACAATGGGGTAATTTTTAGTCACAGGAAATGATGTCAAAATTTCAGGGTATTGCTTCACACCTTCTGACATCAGCTCATTTTCCCTAGTGTATGAGTGAGACCTCAATTTCCCTGCATAGCTAATCCTTCACCAGTCTGTTGCGGTTGGGTAACTGTTGTAGGCTGCGGAGGCCACGTGAGAGTGTGAAATTGTTGGTAGGAGTTGAAGGTGAAATCACGGAAGGACATAGAACCCAGAGGGCCTCTGACCCTAAATTCACATCAATCTCCTATTAAGATGCTAATGAGTAAATGCTTACAGAAATTACATCTGTATATTAATGGCAAATCTAAAAGGCAGTGTTTCTTTACGGTGCAGGTTTTCCCAACGGACTAAACATGACATCCAAATGTGCAAGTAGGCCGTGTTTTCTAGGTGTTCAGTGCATTGACCTCCGGCCACCCTACACTGGCTACGTCTGTGGACGATGTCCACCAGGGTACCACGGAAATGGACGCACCTGCACAAAACAATCAAAGCATAGCAGTAAGTACTTTTTGAACTTAACATTGCAATCAGTCTTTCAAAGCTTAAATATAATTTAAAAAAATAATTGAGTTGAATTGAATATGTACATGTGCACACACACATCCTTTCATCAACACAGAACTAAACAATATAACTTTTTCAAAGTTGTTGCATCATGATGGATATTTAATTTACATTTGTTTGAAAATGAATCTGTCGCTTTTTTTCTCATCAATCCTTTCTTAATTCTCCTTGTTTCATCTCCTGAAAGTGCAGAGCTCCAGTAATTAGAAAAAAACATAACGAACAGGAAACAAGCCTGTCGTAATCCTCAGAACGTGACGGGTACTTTGATACGGTTGATAAGTGAGATCTGGAAACGTCTAATGCTCAGTCATGCACAGTCTGCGGCACGGTGGTTGCTGACCCACAATGTGTTTTTGGCTGACGAGTATAGGGAACGGAAAAAGACAGTAAGGA
>NW_015548207.1:1463013-1470203 GCF_001515605.1 Sinocyclocheilus anshuiensis | reverse complement strand
AGGGAAAGAATGTGTAAACTCATTTAGATAGAGGATGAGGAGGGGGAAGACAGTGAGGAAGAGTTAACAGAAAACTGGGTTTTTAACAGAGTAGCAGTTTTTTTTTTTTTTTTTGGTCTTTGATTCTCATTTTACATTAAAAAAAAAGCAAAATTACCAGACTGCATCTTATCCCTTAGTCCCAGAGTACAGTATGTTGCTTTTCACTCAATGGAAATGTTGTTGAATTTCTTAAACTGTTCTTTTGCTTGAAAAATCCCTCAAATACATTTTCCTAAGTTGCAGTATCGCAGCACGACCGTAAAAGCCTTCAGAGTGGGGTAATGACTTTTAATGCATTTTTCGCTGTGAATGGACCACTGCTGGAATCATTCCTAATAGTGCCGTTATCAGGAGTGAATCCATGAGCAGCCACAGTGGGAACTAGAAAAGAAACAGCTTCATTTTGCAAGCTAATTCCCTTATTGTCGCCACATGCATCCCAGATTCTTACACACTCAGAAACAACTGTGCGTCTCTGTTGTTGGGATTGCATTTTGTTGTATTATGTCTTTGTTCCTTGCTTGTGGATGGGGAACAAAATAAATCTTTGTTGTTAAATCTTTGCCATCTGTTGTTTATGAGTAAATATACCACCATGATGTTTTAAGCTAGTACTGAGCGCCATTGCATTATAACTGCAATTATGGTGCTCATTGTGTAAAATCTTCAAAGGTCTGGTCAAGATATCCAGAGGATGTTGATGAATAACTGCAGAATACACTATCAATCCCTCCTTTATATTTTGGTGTCCTTAATACAGAGATGTCCAATCCTGCTCCTGGAGGGCCACTGCCACTTTAGCTCCAACCCCAATTAAACACACCTGCTAATCAAGGTCTTACTAGGAATGCTAGAAACTTCCAGGCAGGTGTGCTGAGGCAAGTTGGAGCTAAACTCTGCAGGACCCTCCAGGACCGAGTTTGGACACCCCTGCCTTAATGTAATGAGCCTTACCATGTCCTGTTGTGGCTGACAAGTAAACTTTTGAAGTTGGATTAAAAGTATTTGCTGTTCATAAGCTTGACAAGTTGCTTTTCATCTTGCATAATAAGCTTGTCCTCTCATCTAGCACCGCGTTACTCACCACAACTGAACCAAGCCAAGAACAACATACCTCATGTCTCCCACGGCTTTTCCCATCTGCACCTCCCCATCCTTCCATTCATGCAGCCTCAGAGACGCCTATCCTCACGAGCGAGGGCCCCACACCATCAGGCCACCACTCACATCCCCCTCCCGCCAAACTTTCCACCTGTCACAGGGAAAGCGGGACTGGTGCTAAAGGCAGGACACGCACCTGCCTCAACCAGCAGCAGAGATCGACTCCTCTCTCACTCTCACAATCAACTGAACATTCTTCCGAGCCCAGAGGAGCGAGATGCTTCATTTAAAGTCTCGGCAGGTGGATTTGCAGGAGTCACGCCTGGAAAAGTCACTTTACCTCACACTTCAAGGCACGTTGAGGCACTGAGGAAATCTCCACAACAATCCAGTCTGGTCACAATTACCCGACCTCGACCTTGGACACCTCCAGATGCCCAGAAACCCCTAACAGCAGCCCTAACTTCCCTTTCCTTCTCCTTTTCGGAGTCTGAGTTCTCCGCTGATGGAGGCCTTGGAGCTGGAATCCAAGACCCCTATGAGACCCAACCACTGCCTCAGGAGAGCTTCACCTACCTTGGTGAACAAAGCCAAACCCAATTTCTGGACAACCAACCAACTCTTCAGAACGGTAGACACCAAGGCAAGAGCAAAAATATGGTTCTATTAGAGGAGAGAAGTTTCACCTGTGCAGATGTCCCTTGCTTCCCAGGAGTCCACTGTGAGCTTGCAGGGGATGGGCAACCCAGATGTGGACGGTGTCCTTTGGGGTACACTGGAGATGGTCAAATGTGCAGAGGTAATTTTAGATGTATAGATGACTTTTCTTTATTATCCACTGATGAGTTAGTCCTCATCAAGTCCAAAATTAGAGACTTACTTATCCATGACATAAATGCCTGGGCAAAAATATTGTAACTTTAGGGGTATAACATCTTGTCACTGGGGCAGTACCTTATCTGCCCTAAAATGTGCATATTTGTACCTTAGTGTAGTAATAGGTACCCTTACTACTATGTGCTACTATGAACCTTTTAGAGGGTAAATAAGATACAAAGATGTCTCTTTAAAGAAAACTGCCCTAATGACAGTTTCATATGTCGTTTCAGGGATGGTTTACCTGAAATAGTTGATACCATAATATTATTCAGTGATTAGTTGTTCCTCAAAAGTGTCATTGTATCAAACTGGTACATTCCTGATTAAGTATCATATAAGTGAAATGGAGAACCCCGACTAGCAGAAATGGTGCGATTATAACTACCAATATTCGTATAGTAATTGCCGATTTTATGTGCAATAGGTCAGTGAACAAATTGTGGGCATGCCTTCTGAGTTCTAGACTACAGAGAAGTGTGCAGCATGTGGAGTTTAAGACTGACAACTGATAGTAACTGGTCTAAACAATAAGCTCAATCCTCAAGCATGCTCTAGGCATAAGGAATAAATACATTCCTTGAGCTCCATCCCATGGGTTCTTGAACCTGAGAAAATTAGGAGCAGTGGGTGGAAGAATCACTAGAAACATGTTTGCTAATATAATCCCATGAAATTGTATTACTATGTTGAAATTCACTGAGGACAATGATTATTTATGCATTCATGAATTACTTTCAGGCACTGTTTTCAAGGTATGAATATAGTGTGAACATGCACAAAACCATCACAGGTGTCTTGCGTTGAGCTCTACAAAGCATATGGCAGTGGATCTAGCGTTTCATTAAACAGGAAGTTAATGTGGTGAATGTTGCCCAGCTATTCAAATCAGTCTTGTATTTTTCAGAATGCTTGGAGGAACTTAGGGTGAATTTTAAAATGCAAGCATGGTAATGATCTACAAATATAACACTAGCGTCACCTGCACTTTAACAACAACTCACTTTAATTTAAAATGAAAGGTACACATTTAAAATTGATAAAGTATATACAGAATCTGTATATGTTTTTGCTTCCTGTGCTTCAGGCCGCAGATGGAGGCAAATATGAGTTTGCCTTTTGATGAAGTGAATCTGACCATGTGTTATTTGTGTTTGCATGCCATTTGTGCCTTCAGCCGTGTGCAGACATGCCTGCGGTAGAAACATGGAGTGTGCGGCCCCCAACACGTGTCGCTGCAAGAAGGGATACAGTGGTCCAAATTGTGAAACAGGTCACAAACACACACCAATGTGTATAAATGTTGTAAACATGGTCATAGGTGCAATCACACACACACACAAGCACTCATTTTGAAATAACGTAATTGTTGAATGACATCATTTTGAATTCTCACAGCTATCTGCAGTCCAGCCTGCCTGAACGGAGGGAAATGTGTGGCACCAAATGTATGCGACTGCATGTCAGGTTACCATGGAGAGACCTGTGAAAGCGGTAAGAGCACTGAAATTGCATTGCCATTCAGCACTAGTGTAAATAATGTGTAAAAAGTGTATTTTTCCACTTTTTTTCCCCGCAGTTTGTAGGCGTTTTTGAGTTAATAACACTATGAAATTGGGCTTGACAAGTGCTGTTTCTGGTCCTTTCTTTTAAAATGGTCAATAGCCTTTTGTTTGTCACAGCCTTGCATTTGTGAACTGTAATTTGCTCTTTAAAAAAAAAAATGTCAATAACCTTTTGTTTACATCACAGCCTTTTGTTTATGAACAATGATTTGCTTCCTTTATTACATGTTGGAGTCAGCTGGTATTTATACATTTAAAAGGAAACAACATTGTTCTAGAGAGAGTTTCATTTGAAAAAAGTTTGCATACACATTTTGTGTTTAGGAAAATGTGTCTATTTTATACACGTGTAGGTTAATTTGTGTGCTCATATCAAATAGCATACAAGATGACCTCAAGTATGGTTTTTGGTACTATTTTGCAAATCTGTGCCATTTGAACTTTTCATAAAAAGGCAAGAGCCAAATAATCTGTACAGGCTTGATGAGTTATGCATTAGTGGCTTGCTTTGTGTGATATATGACTGTATTTTGTGTGCATTTGGTCGTATGAATATTCCCGCAGCTCTCTGCAGTTTGCCTTGCCTGCACGGAGGCACCTGCGTGGGTCGAGACACCTGCTCATGTCCCTATGGCTTCGTAGGGCCCAGATGTGAAACCAGTGAGTCCTGATAAATCATGTTAGCTTGGATTTCATATGCATGTGGATGTTAAACATAAGCTCTTGCACTAGTGGTCAAATATGGTATTGCATGTGTTTTGCTTTCTTTTTCACAGTGGTATGCAACCGTCACTGTCAAAACGGTGGGAAGTGTGCATCACCGGATGAGTGCGAATGTCTGGCAGGGTGGACGGGACCATCGTGTGAGACAGGTGAGAGTGTGTGTGGTTGGCTCCCAGTGGGACCAATCTCTTCTCACTAAATCCAAAGTATGTGTGCTGCTTCCTGGTGGCATTTAGCTGATGTAGAACCTCTATCTGTTCATTTTTCATTCCATCCTGGCGGCTCAGAGACAACACCAGCTATTATTTCAGCCTGATGCTAACTACTTCTCATCCACCTGTGAGGATCAATTACTATCAATTGAGCGGAGAGCCTCACAGTAACAAATGTAGTTTTTATTCACATAAATAATATTTTACAAAAAAACAATATATGTCAACTCTGATTCTCCTAACAAAACAGTAAAGTGATGCAATAAGATGTTGCTATAGGGTGTTTTTTATGGGATGATATTAGACTCAAAATGATTAATAGATGCACGCACAATTATCCATGTACTGCATACATTTTATACATGTATCTTACTAACCACAAACAAATACCTTTCAATTTGAGTCTGGGGAATTCGGGATTAAATGATTGTGCAGCGATTTGTACAAATACAGACATGTTTGTGAATAAAAATGTTCTGTTCTGCATTAATATATCATAAATTGCTCTTGCAAAAAGGAATCTGTGCATATGTGGATCAGGTGACACGCGTGCATTAATTGATGTCTAGTTCGAGTCGATCTTGTTCATTTCATTTGGATTTTGAGACTTAATTTTCACAGTTTACAGAATTTCACGTCCCCCACACACACAACTACCAACGAACAAGGTCCAGTGCAATTCATTAACGTGTACACGATTTGAAAAATTCGCAAATGTGCTCACTACACTGAAACAAATGCTTTTCAACCGGTATCTGCAGAGTTAGGAATTGCATTAATGTGCAGCATTTTGTTCAAATAGAGACATATTTGTGAATACAAATGTTATAGTCTGTATTAAAGTATCATAATTTGTGCATGTAGCGATTAAAATGTGCATTTGTGGATCAGGTGACACACGTGCATTCATTCATGTCTCTTCTGAGTCGATTCTATTTGATCCATTTGAATTTTGAGACTTTCGTTCCGCCCTTTTAGCCTTGCCCAATTCACACAAACAGCTCGCGATCCACGTGCAGCTGAGCCACAGAAAATCAGCGACCACTAGATGGCACTAGCCCCAGTCACATGTGCGCATTCCATTGAGTACGGTTTTATGAATGTTACATTGTGTTTTCTTTGTTTCTTTTTGGTTTGGCTATTCTCCTCTACCGTAGAAATATAATAAAGATGTTTTATTGAACTTGTTCTAACTTAACTTGTCTTAAGACACAGAATAGCTAATATTAATTTTGCCAAACAAGAACTTCGTGACGGTACCTTGGGTTTTTTCAAAATGAGATTTTTCAAATTGTGTACACGTTAATGAATTGCACTGGGCCTTGTTCGTTGGTAGTTGTGTGTGGGGGGGACATGAAATCCTGTAAACCTCGAAAATGAAGTCTCAAAATCCAAATGAACCGAACAAGATCGACTCGAACTAGACGTCAATTAATGCACGCGTGTCACCTGATCCACATATGCACGGATTCCTTTTTGCATGAGCAATTTATGATATATTAATGCAGAACAGAACATTTTTATTCGGAAACATGTCTGTATTTGTACAAATCGCTGCACAATCGTTTAATCCCGAATTCCACAGACTCAAATTGAAAGGCATTTGTTTGTGGTTAGTGTATAAAATGTATGCAGTACATGGATAATTGTGCATGCATCTATTAATCATTTTGAGTCTAATATCATCCCATAGTTTTTAGGAATAGAGAGAGAGAATTAACTTTTGTTTTTGCACTCAAATTATTTGTTTAAGTTTATATTTTATATATTTCAATTGCATACAAATTTTCCATTACATAGTTTTAACATAAACAAAATAATAAACTTTGTGATTTGTATGCATCAGTCATACATGAATGAAACAGGTAAGACTTATAGACTTAGTCCCCAGTGTTTTATAAACATCGCTCAGTGTTCATGTTTTTCCACACTACAATGTTGTGTGTTAAAGTAGCATTGAAGCAGTGTTGGAATTAAGGACATAATTATTTGACGATTGACCATTAATGATGAACACCTGCTATTAACAAGTTTAGGTTTTCATCTATTATTTCTATTTTACTTTATTTCAATCTCACTTAACAAAAAATAAAAAAGTAATAGTTTTATTTTAACAACACTGATATATATAGGTTATATTTGTTTATTATTACATAATACTTCTAACCCTGGGGCCCGTTTTTCGTACGCAATAATTTAAAATAATAATAATTTAAAAATTAATTTAAAGATAATATGTTGTGTAGTCTTAAATACTAGACACAGCCAGTTTTACTCACTGAAAGATTTATTCGTCATAAAATTATTACGTCATAATTGTATTCGAGTCTTACACACATGCTATACAGATATTGTAGAGTCCGTGCATTAATTTGAGTGGTGACAGATATTATGGGAGTGGCTTGATGGAGCGCAGGAGATGCAGATAACATGATCTTGATCCTTAAGAAACTTTAATTAATGCTGTCACGTAACAAATCTGTTCAAATATAAAATTAAATTCATTGCTAATTAATACATTGAAATAAAAATGTAAAGCCTGTACAAATATTAGAAATCGTGAATATAAATAATTGTGAATCATGTAAAAAAATTTAAATAAAATAAAAAATAAGTGCACATTTCATTTATCTATTATAACATTTATGTAGTTTTGTTCGCTTGGCTGTTT
>NW_015548207.1:1460525-1462801 GCF_001515605.1 Sinocyclocheilus anshuiensis | reverse complement strand
ACTGTCAGAAGTGAGTGAACGCTCTCTCTTATTGATTAGTTCTGTCTTGCAACATTTGCGTGTCCAGCTGAGCAGGAAAATAGTTCTATCTTACACAATTCTTCGCTAACAAAGGTTATTCGTCCAATTCAATGCATATTGTACACATTTTTTTTTTTTTTAATTAACAAAATCACTGGTAAATAAAACACCTTAGTATTGATATTTTTTGTTTGAGTATCGATACTTTCGATACTCGCGTCAATATCGATATATCGATACTTTGGATGTTTGTTAAATAAACAAAATCACTGGTAAATAAAACACACCTTAGTATCGATATTTTTTTGTTTGAGTATCGATACTTTCGATACTCGCGTCAATATCGATATATCGATACTTTGGATCGATACGCCCATCCCTACAAAGAACCGAATTAGCCAGATCCTGATTAGCGCGATGATATCATCTTGGATGTGACATTTCATCTCGGATGTAATAAGCGACGTACGAAGAACTGGCTGTTATATAAACATCATTGTGGCACAGCATGTACAATTTCAATTTATGAATTTCAAAAGGTTTTTAAGAGCTTGACAGTGAACAATAACTTGCTATTTCTTTGAAAATCATTAGTAGGCCAGTTTTACTCTCTCTGAAGAGTACATCATTATTTTTTAACAGCTGAGCTGTGATTTTGACCTCACAAAACTGGAGTTTTGTGACTGACCCCAAAACAACCACCTACGTTTCATTCGTCTTATATTTAATATGTTTATCCGTCTCCAGCTCTGTGTAACCCTGTGTGTCTCAACGGCGGAACCTGCGTTCGCTCGAACTCCTGCACCTGCCAGCCTGGTTTCTACGGGACTCGGTGTCAAAACGGTATAACAGCCTTTCTTTTTGAATCAATGTTCCTGATGCATGGCCTTGTTTTTTGAGAGCTTACAGAGGCTGGATATCAATTTCTTAAGAGCTTGGGGTGAAGTATTTCTACTGCACTTTAAAACGATAAAATGGACCAGCCCTAAAAACCATTTGGATTCTATTGAAGTCTCGCGCTCATGTCGTAGCCCCAGATTCAGGGCGTTTGATGTGTACATATCGATTCCTCTGCAGCAGCTTCATGTGGTGAGGAATGATTTGCATAATGGCTTGCAACAGCCACTTGGTAAAGATGTTTTTGATGATGGGGAATGACTCTAATGTCTGGGTTGCTTCAAGTTTTGTGAAATGTAGCAGCTTTTAGAGTGTGTTTTCCCAGTCATGTCAGATTTGCTGTTGGTTATTTCACCTTACGGCTGTTTGATGTGTCCGTCATCAGTTCAGAGAACACTGGTGTGATTTTCATTCATCAAATGCTAGACATTTTATCTACTTCTCTTTCTTTCAGCCGTGTGCAGTCCACCCTGCAAGAACGGAGGTCACTGTATACGAAACAACATCTGCTCATGTGTGAAGGGATATACTGGGCCGCGCTGTGAAAAAAGTAAGTGTTGTCTTTCTGACAAGTTTCTGGAGGACTTCTATCCAACCTGAGCTTGATAGGAACAGGTTTTGGTAAAGCTCCAATCATAAACTTATAGTTTTGTACCTCTATGCCCCCTTTGAAACACATGGCATGATGGGATTTAAGTCACAGCATACGGAAGGAAAGCATAGAGTTGTTTTGTTGATCGAAATGACAGAAAATGTCTGATCGAGAAGGATGAATCTGAGCAAAGATAGTGAGTTATTTCAGTGTGAGGATTATGCGACATATGGGATCAGGACTGGATGAATTAATGTGGATGGCAAGTCTTGTTATATGAATATTCCAATTAAAATAACATTTAAGAATGTAATGTCTTTATGTTTAGGTCAAGTGTAAAAAAAATATTTTTTTTCCAAACACACTTCACACCACAGAGAGTAAACGGCTTACTGATTTTTTTTATTTGAAATACAATGGTAATGAACAAAACGCTAATGCTAATAATAATAATAATAATAATAATAATAATAATGCAATATTAAGATATTCAATAATACAAAATAATATTTTAAATAGATACAATTCGTAATGTATGAATAATGTATGAACAATAAAACATTGTTTAAAAAGTATTATTTCTAATAATATCAATAATGTCATATGTATTATATAATGAAAAAGAACATTTAATATAAAACATTTATAAATTAGAATTTATGAGTAAAACATTCAATAAAATGCAAGTATTTATAATAATAATCATAATAATAATGTAATTTGTTATTAATGAAAGAACATTTTCAATAAAAAAATCATAACTTAC
>NW_015548207.1:1458590-1460366 GCF_001515605.1 Sinocyclocheilus anshuiensis | reverse complement strand
TTACTAATAATAAAAAAATTATTAAATTAAGTATTTATACTAATAATAAATATTTGATATTAAATAAATTTTAAATATGAAAAGTAACTTTAAATTATAATTATTTTAAATATATATTATTTATAATAATAATAATCATCATCATAAAAAAGAGATAAAATCTGAAAAGTCCATAACTTTATTATTATTATTATTAAATATTTTAGCAATTTTTTTCTTATTTGAATGATCAGTTTGTAGTGTCAAAGTTGTAATCAGTATTTCAGCCACATCTTGACCAATCAAACTCTAAAATCCATATAAGTTGCTTTATCGGTGTTTTTTCAATTTGCATGTGTTTTCTTAAGTTGCAGTGCGTTGAGCTCTCTCGGCCACCGTAGATTTGAGAGCTACGATGGATTTTTAAACTTGACTTGGATTTTGGGTCTTTTCATCACATACATTTTTAATATGGCATATGGGTTGTATGGACCAATTTATGATACCATATATGTGACCCTGGACCATAAAACCAGTCATAAGGGTAAATTTTACGAAATTGAGATTTATACATCATCTGAAAGCTGAATAAATAATCTTTCCATTGATGTATGGTTTGTTAGGATAGAGCTATTTGAAAATCTGGAATGTGAGGGTGCAAAAAAAAATCTAAATATTGAGAAAATCGCCTTTAAAGTTGTCCAAATGAAGTTCTTAGCAATGCATATTACTAATCAAAAATTAAGTTTTAATATATTTACAGTAGGACATTTACAAAATATCTTCATGGAACATGATCTTTACTTAATATCTAATGATTTTTGGCATAAAATAAATCAATAATTTTGACCCATACAATGTATTTTTGGCTATTGCTACAAATATACCCCAGCGATTAAGACTGGTTTTGTGCTCCAGGGTCACATTTGTTTTTTTGTCTGTTTGGAGCTTGACAGCATTTGTACTCAATTCACTTTCATATAGAAAAGTACAACCAGGACATTCTTCAAAATTTCTTCTTTTTCAATCTTTAAGCTATTTTATAATTATTTATTAATCACACAAACACACACACACACATACATATATACATATTATATACAGTGTTGGGCAGTAACGCATTACTTAGTAACGTGTTACTGTAATTTGATTACTTTTTTAGTAACGGAGTTTAACGCGTTATAGTTACAAGCCGAGGTCTCTATACGTTACTGCTGCGTTACATTGCTGACAGAATGCAGTGTTTTAATCTAGAGATTGTAAAAAGGATGTAGCACACGCACAAGTCAAGTGCCAGTGGATTAGAGACCTGCTCCCGCGAGACCCGACGCAACAGAGCGCGGCACGGGACAAGATGGGCGAGTGCGGGTGTGAGCGAGTAGACACTCGTGTGTGTGTGCGGGATGCGGGAGAATAAAATGATTCACAGGACTCCCGCAAAATAGAAATATCTAAACATAAAATATCTAAAACAAATAAATTGTTATTCATCTATTGCACAAAAGCAACATGAACTAATATAAAATATAAACGATTAACAGGTGCAAGCGTATGCAGACTTTCTATTTAGGCTATAACACGTGTTTGCAGCGTTGAGCAATGCAGTCTATATCTAAAATATAACATGACAAACCATTAATAATGCCATGATTTCTCACAGCAATCTGTGAACAGAGGTGTTTGTACGGCAGCCGATGTGTCCGACCCAATGTGTGCGCTTGCAGAAGTGGCTACGTGGGAACTCTTTGCTCTAAGAAGGTAAAAATAAATACATTAATTAAATCAAAAATATCAATA
>NW_015548207.1:1445685-1458288 GCF_001515605.1 Sinocyclocheilus anshuiensis | reverse complement strand
GAATATGCTGGGGATTGTTTTTGGATGAGAGCATTTTCTTTTCTTGATTTTTTTTCTTGAAACCCTCCCAAACAACATGTGGTGATGTAGGTGCTGTTAATTTTTTTTTTTTAAGGTTTTCTGACCCCGAGACTCAACTATTTTCTGCAATTCTCCAGCGGTGGTCCTTGGAGAGTCTTTAGCCACTCAACCTCTCCTCCTCACCATGCATTAGGAGGATATAGACACACGTCCTCTTCCAGGCAGTTTCGTAACATTTTCTGTTGATTGGAAATTCTTAATTATTGCCCTGATGGTGGAAATGGGAATTCTCACTGCTCTAGCTCTTTTCTTAAAACCACTTCACTAATTTGTGAAGCTCAATTATCTTTTGCTGCACATCAGAAATATATTCTTTGGTTTTTCTCATTGTGATGGATGATTAAGGGAATTTGGGCTTTGTTTTCCCCCCTATTTATATTTCTGTGAAACAGGAAGCCATGGCTGGATAATTTCATGTTCATAATCACCCTGGAGTGCTCAAAATTGTGAATATGAATGGGAATATATTTTGGGGAGATATTTTACTCATAAGAATTTCTAGGGGTGCCAATAATTGTGTCCAACGTGTATTTTGAGAAAAACATTTATTTCATAATGATATTTCCCCCCATTTTAAGTTCTAATTATCCAATGAAAGGTTAGATTTTTGTGAATTTTTTAAATAAAAGATCAAAATGATTAACAATGCAGATTTATTTTCACAGCCTTCTTTGATCATATTTACCAAGGGTGCCGATATTTTTGGCCATGACTGTATATAGATAGATAGATAGTATTAACTGTTTTTTTTTTTGTTTGTTTTTTTTTACAGCTTCCTGTCCAGACAGGATGAGGAAATGACATAATCAGGTGTCATTGATGCACTGAGGACACTGGGCCCATATTTTAACCTGACAGGGTTACACTGTAAATATCATATCTGAAGATATTAATTTATGTATAAGGTATAATATGCCGGGTTTTTTTTCACGCTCTTCAATCGTTACTATATTTGTGAAAATGATTCCAAACAAAATAAATGTGTATTTTACATTTTTTTGGTTCTTTTGGCTTAATTCTAACATCCACTCACATTATCTCCAGAAGATATAAATATTTTTGCAATTCGTTTTAGGGATGCACGGCAGTGGCAAAAATCACGCACTTCACCTCTAAATGACCTCTGATTCCTTAGGCCAGATTTTATTTGTAACTCGCTGTAGTTTAAAGTCAAGTTTGACAGAAAAACGATCTCTCTTGGTATTCAAGCCAAGGCACAGACAATTTAGCATCCTTTGCCATTCTTCCTCCAACGATGTGGCCTGAAACCCAGCTGCACTCTGTTTCTCTGAGGACGTCCCCTTTAATGTGACTGGAATGTTAAAAAAACCACGTAAACATGCTGTTTGTGTCACGCCTGCAGAGCCTGCAGTGGCTGCAGTTTTACTGCAGATCGCTTGGCAAATATAAACAGACACCTCGGTGACAACACAAACAAGCATCTGAACTAATTAACGGCCATTGATGGCGGCCATTAATGAGTCAGCCACAGATAGTTCCTCTCATGCATAGCTAATAATCCAGCTGTTTGCATACGATTACCTGTGGTGCGCAAAAATAAAGAGAAAAGGACGGTAAACATTTAAGAGCTCGCAGAGGACAATAAACTGTTCATCACTAGTTTGAAAGGGTTACGAGGAGGCCAATTAGTGTTTGATTTATTGATTATGAATAATTATGAAATACACACACACACTGTTCAAAAGTTTGGAGTTTTTTGCAAGATGTTTATTCTGCAAGAAATCATTAAATTGCTTCTTGACTTTCTATTCAGCAAAAAAAAAAAAATATAATAAAAAATCCAAAAAAAAAAAAAGTATCACTGTTTCCACACAAAAAAAAAATTAAACACCACAACTGTTTTCAAACGGATAATAATAAATGTTTCTTGATCAGCAAATCAGCATTTTAGAATAATTTCTGATTCATTCTGAACTCTGAATTTCTGACTGGAGTAATGATGCTGAAAATTCAGCTTTGCATCACAGGAATAAATTACATATTCAAATAGAAAACAGTGATTTTAAATTTTAATAATACTCCACCTCCTGAGACCCTGTGACCTCATATGAGGACATTATATTTTGGTGTATTTCTCTGAGACTATACATGCCACAGTTTTAAAGGGGTCATATGATGCTTTTTTAAAGATCATTATTTTGTGTATTTGGTGTAACAGAATATGTTGACTTTTTTTTTTTTTTGAGTCCCGATGTCCTCTACCGAGGACATAGCATAACTTATGAATGAAATATCATTTAAATGTTTTTTTTTTTCCCTTTTGTTTTTAATGCTCTAAACAATGTAAAGACATGAAAAAAAATTGTTTTTTTCCTAAAAATCTTTTCTCGGGTCTTAAGAGGATAATATTACCATTTGACCACAAAACAATCTTACAATCCCCAAACTTTTGAACCTTGTGGACCACTTTAATGGCACTTTTGCATCCCATACCCATTCATTGTAATTGCCTGGAAAATATTGATCTTTATTATAGACTTTAGTCAATGTAGCATCATCATTTCCAACAGGAATATAACGAGACTGTGAGGGATAGAAATACAATGTGTTCAGCGGATATGGTCGTTTAACATCCTACCGATTTCAGTAAGCTGATTAAACAGATCTTTCCAAAAATAAAAAAAATAAAAAATAAATTCAGTAGATAAAAACTCCACAAAACTGTTTTGAAAGTTGCGAGTTGTGAAAATGTATATATATAATACCTTTATGCAGCACACAACATTGCAAAAACTATAAGTCTATCCCTCACAGCCTCGTTATCATCCGTATAAAATTCAGTGTCATCTAACCTGATTTTCTGTGAACATGTGAGACGGTTAACTTGAAGAATAATAAAGTGCAGTAAACAGTAAAACAATCTACGCTACAAGTGGTTTTGTGGTTATGATCATAACTTCAAATAATATGACGCCAAATTAAATACCAGTTTGCAATATCAATCACCTAAACCAGTGGTTCCCAACCCTGGTCCTGGAGGCACCCCAACACTGCACGTTTTGCATGTCTCCTTAATCAAACACACCTGATTCAGGTCATCAGCTCATTAGTAGAGACTCCAAGACCTGATTCAGGTGTGTCAGAGAAAGGAGACATGCAAAATGTGCAGTATCGGGGTGCCTCCAGGACCAGGGTTGGGAATCACTGACCTAAACGAACTGTTTTTGTACAGCTAAAATAACTGGAAGGCAATTGAAGTGTCGCACATTCACCATACAAAATGGCCTTTGCGCGCCCGCTCTTACGTTTAAAATAAATCACGTTCACCTTTAAATTAAGGTGGATTAGGAGGAGTAAATGATGAAAGAATTGTAAGTGAACTGCCTCTTTAAGGTCTGCCTGTCATCGTGCAGGGCTTTCGACTTTTCTGAAGTATTACGCAAAGTCATACGGGATTTTCAGATAACTCTTCAATTAAAGACATCAAGAATCCTGCGAGGTAAGATCATTCAACAAGTTCACAACTAAGCACCTTACCAATGTGTGTGTGGCTGAGAGTGTGTGTGTGTTTTCACGGAGAGGCGTAGCTTCCGGTCTCGTACCTCCCGCTAAAACGGTATGACAAAGAATTTCATCATCTCACTGTCAGGCGCAGGTTGTAGATTACCGCCGCAGGTGGTGTGAACTTCCACAGACTGGGAATAGGAACACGAGGATTAGGGGTGGGGGGAACGGCAACCTGGATTTTAATCGTAATACTTTAAACTTCATCAAGACCAGTCGATTACTGACAAACGGCCCTGGCAGTAAAATATTCATTTGAGCGGGCGCCAAAGAAACAAGCAACATATGCAAAGTCTGTCAAAGTCAGCAATTCTTTTTTTGTCTCACATAGCCTACATAAATATCAACACAGATGGAAACGCTGGCAGAGTTGTAGACTATTATTATGTTAGTGATTGCATTGTTCGTTGCATTACAGAATAAACGGTCTGAGTGTGAATATCTCAAACCAAGAAATGTGTCAAAAAAATAAATAAATAAATAAATAAATATATATACACACACACACACACATATACACACACACATACATACACATATAAATTCTGTTGATTATATTATACCCATACAAGTTTTACATTGTAAGCATGCACTGCAAAATAAAATAAATAAATGATTTAAAAAATAATGAAAAAAAATTGTGGTAGTATTTCTGCTTGAAATTTAGTTTATATAATGTAATGTTATAATAATAATATTCATTTTTTTTTTTTTTCATTTACTTATTTATTGATAATATTAATGAATTTGTACTATAATATTTGCTTAATATTCATGAAAATGTTACAATGGAGGGAAAAAAAATAATATTGTCATCATTTACTCTTGTTCCAAATATGTTTCTTCTTTTTTTCGTTCTTTTTTTTTTCTTTTTGAACACAAAAGAAGATATTTTGAAGAATATTGGTAACCCCATAGTTGCTGGTAGGTATTGACCTCAATAGTATTTTTTCCTCATATATGGAAGTCAGTGGCTACCAGCAACTGTTTGGTTACCAAGAATACCAACATTCTTCAAAATATCTTCTGTGTATAGCAGAAGACAGAAACCCATACAGGTTTGGAAAACTTGAGGGTGAGTAAGTGATGACAGAATTTTCATTTTCGGGTGAACTATCCCTTTAACGGTCCTAAAAACAGCCTTCTTTCTATTGGTGTATAATGTTATTTTTTTCTTTTGATTTTGAAGTGGACTCCATTTCTCCATGAGCTAAATAAACTTTTTATGAAGTCTTGACCTAATTAATTAAAAACATTTAATTTTTTCTTTTTTTTTTTCAGTTAATATTCAGATTGCTGACAGTCTGTCCTTTAGATCTTGGAAATGTCTCATTATAATGTGACCTTGAGAAAGGAATTTATAGTTACAAAGTCTTCAATTTTTTAAATATCCTTTGGGTGTGCATCTTATTTGTGATTAATCAGTCATGTGCATGAATCATGCACATAATTATAATCTCAGTGCAAATATGCTACTGTGTTTCTCTGGTTTATGCTTATTAAATAATAAAAAAATAATAGCGTAGTTATAGGCTAATGTAATATATTTGTATTATATGCATTTATTAATTATTGAACACTAGTGTCTTTTATGATACTGCAGCTGCAGCCATTTATAAATAGAAATATGATATGAGAGGCTGTACATTACAGTCATGTAACAAGAGTCAAAGGGGTTAGTTAATAAGCTTCACTCTGTATCATAACGCACTACCTCTCATGATTGCTTTAACAATCATGTCTCAAGGTCTCTTTAAACATATGGGGCCACAAAGGAAGATTAAGCCGTATATTTGCATTCTTACCTCCGTCAGTGTTGCTATTTAGCACGTTGAGATGTGTTAACTATGCTGAGGAGGATGCTGACCGCTTTCTAACATCTTTTTGTCAAGCTGTGATTCTCACTCCATGTGTTAGAATTAAACCTGTTGGGGATTGTCCAGTAAATGCTAGATACTCGCTCTAATCACATCTAGAGGTCATACTGAAAGATGACGAGCTTAATTTGATCTATTATTTGAGTCAAGATATTGTACTGATCAGCAACACATTTTTCTATAGTCAGTTAGCAGCTTATATTCAAAGCAGTTAGGCTGCCGAGGAAACGGTTTCAACAAAGTTGGAAGAACAAGAAAATGGTAAGAAACACAAAGAGCTTGATGACGAAAAACAAAGCGGATTAAGACATGTTACTATGTCAATGAATATGTTAGCTTGGATTGCAGATTAGCACAAGCTTTAAATTAAACAAGTTATTGTGTAGGTTGTTTTCCTCAAAGATGCTTTGAATAATAATTTTTAAAAAGTGTTTGCTAAATGAATAACTATAAATGTTGTAAATTAGCTTATCTGGACAAGTTAAATTAGTTACCTGACCATGTATTTATCTATTTGTAGCTATAAGTAGTTGTGTAGCCAGCGGTTAGCCACTCATTAGTGGAGAATAAACCCCTCAGAGTGATACAAGAGCAGTCTGCTTCATGCCAAGGTCCTGATCACCCTGTCTGGGTTTATTTAGCGTTAATGACCAGCTAACAGTACATTATTCCTGAATGAACAGTTCATTCAGGAAGGTAAATGAAATCGCTTCTTAATGTCACTGTATGCTAGTCAGAGATCCCATTAAGAGGCTGTTCATGTAGCTACAAATGTATGTGGACAAATCTGCTAAAACTAAAATGCTGTAGTCCATGCTCGTAAGACCACCACACAGGAGATTAGAGAAGAAAAGGGAAAAGAAGAAAGGAGAGCAGTTTTCTGGCCATAGTTCAAATCTCTCAAGAATGATGACTCGGAGAAAACCATACATCCTAGAAACCCATCACCAGACAGAAGCCAGACTTTTTCCCTCTCTTTTTTGTTTTTCTCCCTTGAGTTTGAGTAGCAAGAAGGTACATGGTGGACTGTGGTCCAAAACTGCAGTAGTATTTACTTTTTTTTCCTTGTAGAGAGCTTCTCTGGGAACTCTTTTCTTTGAGAGGTTTCTGTAGCCCTCGGAGCTCTCTGTCTCTGGGCTCCAATTAGTTGCTTTTAATGGTCAGCAAGGGCACTAGAGAGACCCTCGTAAGGTTCTCCAGCCGAGCAGGAGAAATGAAAGCATGAAGTGTGTCTCTCATCTGGGCTGGAATGTCATACTTTTTCTTTTTTTTTTACCTTATTATATGGTCTCCTACTCCGTCTCTTCCATTCCAGTCTTTTGTTCTGTTTAATGGGTTGTTCCTGTTATGCAGTTGCTTTTGATCTCTATACCTTTTGAGTGACACAAACAAAATTAAAACAACCACAAAACATCACAGAATTGATTCAATCCTTCTTTAATGATTCATCTATGTATGAGTTTAATTTGTTATTTTGAGCTCGTAATTTTTCATCAAAATGGCTCAATCTTCTGCTGAAATGGCAGACTTTTCTCTGGTAACTTATGCAAGACATCTCCAATTATTTAGTCGGCTTAAATTCTTTTTATAACTGACTTCAATCTTGCATTTAGCCAAATACCTCCCTCCAATCAACAACTGATGGATAAAACAAATTCCTGCACTACTTTTTTTCACAATCCATTTTCATATTTTCAGATCTACATCACAATCTGTCATTACTTCCTTTACTATTTTGAGGATCTGTTTTTTTTTGTTGTTTTTTTTTACTTTAATGGATTATACAAAAGCAGTGGTGGATAGTAGCAAGGATCTGTACTTTACTGGAGTAGTTTTATTTTGAGTAACTTTTACTTTACTACATTCCAAATACATTTCATAAAACATATCATTACTCCTTATTTTGAAATGAAGAAATCGTCACGTGCTCCGAGATGCAAAAGTGACATCTGATTCATGAATTAACTGATTATTTTCAATTAACCTGTGAATACTTCTAGATCACTCTTGTCAACGTAGTCCATAGAAACAACAAAAATGTATCTTAAAGTCCCCATGAAATCAAAATTAAAGTTTTTTGGGTGTTAGTATCAATATGTTAGTCTTAAGGTTATCTATAAGGCACACAGAATTAGTATTTTCTGTACAGTGAATGGCACGTAGTGCACTATATAGGGGACAGGGAACGATTCAAACAGTGTAAATATGCTTTCCATTGAGGAAAAAAAAAAGAAGTCTGGTTTCGCACCGTCACGCTAACCACCGCACCGCACACACACTCTGCTCCGGTCCAGAGACACGATAGCACGGAGCGGATCACATGCGCGAGTCGGCGCAGACCACAAAATGTATCGGAGCTATTTGAATTCTACACAGAATGCTATATTTTATAGCAATATGGATGAGATTGTGGCTGGCATACCCTGTCAAATGCGGCTTTACGGAGCTCAACGGCTCTAGCCCAAGCTGTGATATAAGCAAACGCTATTGGCTATTTTAAAAAGGGGCGGGGCTGCTTTATGTCCCGCCCTGTCTTCCTGTTTCAGTTAAAATGACGTCAACACAGAGTAACGCAGCGTGTTTCTAAGCATTTCAGGGGACCTTTAACTCCATATAGTGGTTATTTTGATAAAAACCCAGGTATTTGGATCAGTAGGATTATATAAAATATATAATATAAAATTAAATTATACAAGTAGCCTATATAAAATTACAAAATAAACATTCATCAATCAGTACTTTTTACTTAAAAAAAATAAACTACTTTTGTACTTTAACTCAGGTAAAATAGAAAAGGAGTGTTCATACTTTTACTGAAGTAATATTTTATCATACGTATCTGTACTTTTACTCAAGTAGCCTACTTGATTTGAGTACTTCGTCCACCAATGTACAAAAGGCTAACATGTTGGAGAAGGTTGTTGGGTTTTAGAAGCTTTTAGAAGTTAGCGTAGCGCAATTACTTAGCCCAGCTAGTAAAATTGGCAACATACATTCAAACCAGAGTATTTACATCTTTAAAATTCACCCCCTTTGTTCACTTAATTTGGAAGTAATATGGTTTACATCTTCAAAAAGTGTGAATTTAATATTAAATGTAATAGATTAAGACAATGTATGATGAGGACATAAAAAAATATACTGCATAACATGATGCTAATGGTCTCTTTGTGCTTTTGTGCAATAGACCATGCAGCATCTCACAGACATGATTCGCAATTGCCCTTAGCACTTGGATTATGTTTTATGGCATGGTTTCAAAATAGATTAGTTACTTTTAAAGAGTGCGAATCTATGTGTAGGTGGACGGGGTGTCCTTTGTATGGCAACCTGTATTTAAGAGCAATCCAAAACCCGAGAGAGAAAACTGCCAGAGACTGTACAGTTTTCGTTGGGGCTTTGAAAGCGTTCTAATTTGGGAATCTAATCATACTATTTTCAACAGTCTTTTAAAACAAGTGCTTAAAAGGTGTGCACAGAGCTTTATAATCTTGCTCCACAGGAAATTAGGCCTTTAAAATGCTAATTGACACTCAACTTCGTTCAACTGGAACTGGATTGTAAACTGTCATATTGTCTATGTAAACTTGGAGCTGCAAAACCATTCAATGAAAATATGAACCGTTTCATGCTCCGCTTGCTTCCACAAAGGCAGGTATCCAGGAAACCATTGCTATAAGCCAGCAACTTACCAGGAGCTTTCACCTGCAAATTTAAGTGCCAAGCAAACTCTCGGAGGATTATAATGATGTATCTTTGTTTTGCATCCCTGCAGGCACTCTTAAAGATTAGAGGCAATGCGGTCAGGATAAACAACAAACCCATTGGAGCGTATGTTTGGGCCACCGGCAGCTCATTGTGGTTGCATCACATGTGCTAACATCCACGCATGAACTTCTGGAATGCCAGTAATTTAGGTCTTCTGGAAGAGCTAAAGGGTTAAACAAATTAGTGAAGAGCTGTCATGTGAATTTTTAAGAATCATTAATTTGGACAAATTTACCAAATGGCTGAAAGGAAGTCAATAGCAATTTAGGGTTAAATGAAGCACTGACATGTTCTATACATCAAGATTTGATGGTTCATAAAATAATTTCCATACTGGAACCTCTAATATGGCAACGGTGCATTGAAACCTATTTTTGTTTTCATGCCTAATTAGTTCACTTATATTCTTGTCAATTCTTAGACTTGTGCTCCTTGCCTTAAAAAGCTGGAGCAACAATCTCCAGTGGTGTGCTACTGACATCTAGTGGGGAATACTGAAAAATATGAGCCGAGGCTAAGTAAATCATAGAATCTGACTAAAGATCAAATTCATCAAGCAATTTTTTTTTTTTTTCACAACAGAGTTAATAAATAAACCAAAAATTTCAAAACCACTGCCTAAACTACCATACAAACAAAGCAGCAATGTAATACAGGTATGGTGAACACTATATTTTTACTGCCTCTAAAGATGGACCACAGTACGTGAATGTGACAAACAGGAACACACCTGGGCTGTTCAGTCAGACAGGGCATTAGAGAGAAACAGGTTGACTTACAAGAGAGCACTCTTATACAGTGCTGCTATTGTGAGCTAAATGCTAACATTAACTTAAGTTACTGGAGAAAAGACTTTCACTGGTTTGAATATCACTTACATGATTCTTGTGGTGTTGGTGTGGATGTTAAAACTCCTGGCAAAGTAGCTTTCCTTTTAGAAAACGTCAGAACCCTAATGTTGAGTAGCTACACCTACAAGCAAATGATTGCTGTTACCTAGAACAAATTGATTTTGACTCCTTGATTTGAGTAAAACCTTTTCCAAGAACTCTCTTCACAGTTATTCCCATTGCTAGCATGTCAAACAGGTGTTCTGAATTACATTCTGTCAGATTTGAAACACTGCCCCCTGTGTGTAGTAAAATAACAACTGTTGGACCTGGAGTGACCCACAGCCCATGTGATACAAATTTTACAGGCAACGACAACAGTCTCTGTCTGTAAAATTTTCTGAGCTAAATTTAGTGCTGGGTCAAACAGAACAAGGTTGCTTAGCTATTGCATACAAATTATATAATATACAAAGAAATTTATAAGCCATAGAGAACATGAAATGTTGAGCAAACAATATCAGGCAGCGAGGGATGAATGGACCAGAATGAAGGGACAAAAACGAGGTGGGTCTTCTCAGAGAAGGTAGATCAGATTACCGTTCTGGCTTCCTGTTGACCTGCACAAGGTCACCCACAGGACCCGGTACCCAAATATTTCAGGCCAAAGGTGAAAAAAAAACAAAACACCAAAATCCCTATCCGTGTGTTGGTGCGTGCACTTATTTATATATCTTCAAACGTCCTCCTTCTTTGGGGCATGACAGGTGGCCCCCCACAGCTCCACCTGTCCATCCTTTTCCATAGCCACATGGTGGCGGACAAATCCAGAAAGGGAACAGTCATTCAAGAAATGGCATGCTGAAGTGCCATGGGGCCACGGAAGATCTCTGGATACCGGATCAGACGCAGCTGCCCCCCGGCTGCTATTTTCACTCAGCTTAAAGCACCATGGGCAGCCAGCATCTATACCATGGACTACCAACAACAACCGGTCTGTCTCTGCACGCCATGAAGTCCACCACAGAGGAACACGAGCATCCTGCACACGATACCCTGAGCTTGCCCTCCGACCCTGATGAGCTCGACAGTGGCAGCGAAAGCTCGGAGAAATCCACCGGAGCTGGGAGCCCCATGCAGGGCCACAGGGAGGCGGGGAGACGCAGAGGGGGTCGTAGACTTGCAGGGGTGAGCAAACAACGTCAGGCAGCTAACGCTCGGGAGCGAGACCGCACACACAGCGTCAACACTGCCTTCACGGCTCTGCGTACCCTCATCCCCACGGAGCCGGCCGACAGGAAGTTGTCAAAAATCGAGACCCTGCGATTGGCATCAAGCTACATTTCACACTTGGCCAATGTACTTCTGCTAGGGGAGGACTGCAGGGATGGGCAACCGTGTCTGAAATATCACAACATCTTACAAAGCAACACCAACCTCAAAACTCCACCAGTCCGACCCATCTGTACCTTCTGCTTGAGTAACCAAAGGAAAATGGTGAGTCCTTGAAGGTGGTCAACTATCAACTGCCACCTGTTGATTCTGTGAAGGTTGGATTGCCAGAAATTGTGACATATTTGGTAATGTATTTGCATGCCAAAACTTCATATTACTTGCCAGAAGTGCCTTGCAACTACCTTTTCCTGAATTGTCCTCTTAAGTGTTCAACTGCAATAATGTAATCCTACGTATTTAGCATAGAATTGTAAACAGATTGTTGTGCGGGTGTGAATTCTAACACCTTTCAATTATCATGTACTTCTGCAGCTTAGAGACGGGGAAAAGCACACAACTGCGTGACAGCAGAAGTTCTCCCAACTGACCGCTGCTACATACGAGCTCTCAACTTCTGAATGTTTACATGTAAAGAGACATTGCCTTGCACAGAGACAAAACATTTATTTTTTTATTGTTTAATCTCTGAGGACAGACAAAACAAGCAACATGAAAAGAGACGAATCTGCACTTTTTCTGCATGTGTGTCCACCTTATCAACTGTGTTTTGATTAATGTAACCGGAGAATATGTGTAAAGTTGCACCTGGTGGGAGGCTATTTCAGTATCAGATATAGTAAGCTACACCATCCCTCGCCTTAAAAAACAGTCTTGTGTCTGCCTCCTGCACGTCACATGATGGTAATTGAAACCTTGCGGTTTGCAGTGGTCGCTGTCAGTACAACGGTGGGTAAAAATCTCATCCCCTCCCTCTTGTCTCCACATCTATGCCAGGACCACAATCTCAACATGGCTCTCAGGAGACTGTAAACAAGATTCTAACCTAAACACGATAATTTGGGTTGGGCAAAGCATGCTAAATATTTATTAGAAAGTTCAAGTGGCACATGACTGAATGCTATAGGTGGAAGTATTTCATAATGAGAGCATAATCTTTCATGTCTCGGGAACTGGTGTTGGTCAAGGTACATGATCCCTAACATAAGCCCTGGGTTATGACCAGTGTTCGAACTATACCGTGGACTTTGGGGGAGCCCACTTGTTTTTTTTTTTATAACACGGGGGTG
>NW_015548207.1:1438023-1445626 GCF_001515605.1 Sinocyclocheilus anshuiensis | reverse complement strand
CCACAACACATAATTGCGAATAACATGCCTTACCTTAACACAGAATCGACCAGAGTCCAACGTTTATATTTTTTCTACAAATCTTTAAGTTAACATGCACTAAACATGAGGGGAATTTGCACCGCAGCGCCCCCACACCCTGATGCTCATGACAAGAATAGCATAGTTATCTTTATTTAAGTGAATTAGGTTTAAACCGCCGTCATACATGAATGAATGAATATTTTTGCAAGTTTACACATAATAATCCACGATGATCACATTTCACAAAACTGAAATTGCACGTCAAAATAAAACATTGTCAATATTTTTTGAGACCCCCCAAAATTTCACAAATCACGTTTTCAGGGGAGCCCATGTCTTATTAAGGGGAGCCAAGCTCCCCCTAGCTCCCCCGTAGTTTGCACCCTGGTTATGACCCTGACCCCAATTGTTCTGTAGCCTTGTCTCAAATGCTACCCTAAATCCTTTTGGTCTTTCTTTGAGTTCACGCTTTGGTGAGATAATGTTGTGTAGACTGTTGAGTAGTAGTGCTCACCAGTGCAGGCTCAGGAAAAAAGGTACATTGAGGTCACACCGTAACAACAAAGGGCATGCTTGTGCTTCTTAATCATAAAATGCCAAATTGTATATTTCACTGAAATTGCATGAAGGAAGGCCATTTGAGCATAAGTTCAACTCACGAGCGCCTACGTCAAGGCAGAAGCTTGTTGCATTGCATGCATTTCAAGACTTGTCGTCAATGTTAGAGTGCAGACTTGATGCATCAATTATGCAATCATTTTCCACAACTCTACAGTATGCAATTGTATCTCTTATATTATATTGACATACAATATATATACTATATTGATTCGTGATATGTCAACATGTTTTTTTTTTTGTCCACTGATTTGCACCAAATGGAAGCAAAAATATGTACAAGAGAGTGGTCTTCTGAGAAATTAGTAGCTGGAAGTTTCATCTGGGAATTTCACTGGCTATTGCTAATTGCAGCTCTCTTGCATTTTAAAGTGTGCATGACTTAATAAAGGCCAATTTAGTTTCAGAAAGTGTTCCAGAATGTGTCCCACAAGTTGGCACGTTTTAAGTTCACAAAGGTCAAGGGGAAAGATCAGCAAGCTTCTGTCTTGTAGCGTGAGCTAAGCTCAAGTACACTACTGAAACATCAACTGCTGAACCTTTTGTTATATTGTTTACATTAATAGGAATGACAATTTTGAGCCTAACATTTACTGATTACAATTTATTTTCAGATACCTCATCTTTGACGTGAACGCTTAAAGGTAGCATTATTTCTGTGAAAGCATCAAGATGTCGCTGTCGACCAACCAGTCGTTTCTATCCAAAATGTTTACCTGCGTGTCTTGCACAAATCAAAACTTCAGCTTCTAGGTTTGTCTGAATCTGCAGACTGTGCAGAATGACTCTTCCTTGCAATGAAAACACGTTTTATCAATACAGATGTAAAAAAAAAAATTAAAAAAAAGTGCAATGGAACTACCACATAATGTACTGGAAATATTGTATTCCGGCAAGGCTTTTGTAAATATTTGCACTTTTTTTAACCTTTAAATTTAAAAGTCAAAATGCATTATACCAACAATATGGCCTACCTTCAAAACATCTTAAAGGGATACTCCACCCCAAAGTGAAAATTTTGTCATTAATCACTTACCCCCATGTCGTTCCAAACCCGTAAAAGCTTCGTTCGTCTTCAGAACACAATTTAAGATATTTTGGATGAAATCCGGGAGGCTTGCGACTGTCACATTCACTGTCAAGGTCCAGAAAAGTATGAAAGACATCGTCAGAATAGTCTATCTGCCATCAGTGGTTCAACCGTAATGTTATGAAGCGACGAGAATACTTTTTGTACGCAAAGAAAACAAAAATAATGAGTTTATTCAACAATTTGTCTCCTCTGTGTCTCTCCGCATCACCGTAGCGCCATTTTGGAGTATATGTGCTGAACGCAAGCAGCGTACGCTCTTCTGTGTCAGCCGCGACTCGATACGTTTTCTAGGTGTATTTACGCTTTGATTTGAACGAAAACAGCGCATCCGTGCAGCGCAGCTGACACAGAAGAGCGTACGCTGCTTGCGTTTAGCGCATATTCTCAAAAATGGCGCTACGGTGATAAATTGTTGAATAGTCGTTATTTTTTTCGTCGCATACAAAAAGTATTATCGTCGCTTCATAACGTTACGGTTGAACCACTGATGGCAGATGCACTATTCTGACGATGTCTTCCATACTTTTCTGGACCTTGACAGTGTAATTTACTTGGCAGTGAATGTGACTGTCACAAGCCTCCGTTTTCATCCAAAATATCTTTGTGTTCCAAAAACGAACGACGCTTTTACGGGTTTGGAATGACATGGGGGTAAAGTGATTAATGACAACATTTTCATTTTGGGATGGAGTAACCCTTTACACACTAGCCTGTCGTATTCTAATACTTGAATTGTCCGCTCTTCTAAAAGTGGTCCTTTGCACATGCCTAGCATCAAATGAGCTGCTATTTAACGAGCAAGTATTTTTGTACAAGAAAAACATCTGTACTCGTGACTTTTTCAAACCATAAAATTATTTTTGGAAAATGTTCTGAATGAGCTCCATCTTTGGTTTTGAGGTGCCCCCTAGAGGAAGACACATACTGCATGCAATTTTAAAATGGTGGACTGAAATCTGATTATGCAATTACTCAAAAAACAGCATGCTAAACAGAAAACAAGGCAAGAATCACAATGCATATGCTTCTAGGTCTTTATTTCTTTAAAAAACGTCAATTAGTTATTCAGATTAAAGAAATCGGTGACAAATAGGATGAAGATACATAGAAGAGGTTGGGAGTCATTTAAGGGTCTTTACAGGGTGATCTGCAATTTGTTTTCAGCACTGTACAGTTTCATAGGCAGGGAACAGAACACTGATGGATGTTATGGGAGAAGGACTTAACCCTTTGGCAATAACATCACGATGAGATTTTTTTCCATTTTTTTCCCCTTTGTGGACACTGATCATGACAGGGCATGAAGGCATCAATACCATATAGAAAAGGGTATCTTAAAAGCAAACAAGGCAGCCTGATCTAATTCAATGGAATGTCAATTCATAAAGGAATCACTATAACAATAATTTAAGATGTCCAAACTGTGTCAACACTTAAAAGTTCCTTGAGTGAGTAAATAATTACAAAGGTTGACCACAACATTTGTGCTATTTTAAGTGTAAACCTTAATATTAGAAAAATCTGTTAAAACTATTCATTTGTTATAAAGCCCTTAAATGACATCTAAATGTTATGGTTTGAAAAACAGGAGGTAGAATCAAAAAAAAAAAAAAAAAGCCAAAATAATTTTTTTTAGAAAGACAAGCACTTCTGTAACAAAACATTCTGCTGACATGGTGTTTTAGTCTCCCTCCTCTTCCTCGGATTCGGACTCTGAAAGAAACAACAAATAATATCATTAGATGAACTATTTTAATCTGAAAGTTACAGAGAAAAACAAAAAAACCTGCTTACCCTCTTCGGCATTCTTCAGCCATTCTACAAACTTCTTCATCTGCTCAAGGAAGACGCTCTTTCCTTTGGCCACGTGGGATTCTGTGTACCACTTCAAAATAACCTCCTCGCTCAAAACATCAGCTAGAGGCAAGAAAAAAACCTCTTCAAAACACTTTAACCAGCCATAACCTATGCACAGCGCTGCACAGGCTAGGTAACATTTTTTGTACAAAACATAACACAGTGTGCCAAGCCTTGGGCTTAAGTGCATAGTTTTGAAAAGATTAGCTATTGAAGACGCACCTTTGTAAAGAAGCACCACGATCTTCTGGAAGGCCTTCATGAAGTGGATATTGTCGTAGCAGTACTCCTGGATCTTCAGCAGGAGGGTGAGCTCAGAAAGGCCCTGGGAGGTGAAGGCCTTCAGCAGTGGGCCGTATTGCTGCAAAGAGTTAGCAGAACAGATTACTACCGGTAATTTGATTAAAGGAAGTATTGCAGATCATTAAATCTTCCAGAAGCATCATAGATACCTTCAAGAGTTTGATGGCTTGCTCCGTGACGAGCTCCTCCTTTTTATTCCACTCGACGGAGCTCATGACACTGGTCCACACGATGCCGATCATTGTCTGCTCAGAGATGCTCGTTTTCTTCATCTCTTCACGAACGTAGGCAATGATCTAGGGAGCAAGCAAGACAAAAATTAACCAAATACAGGCACAGTAAACCTTCAAAGCCAAACTATGGATAATGATTCGAAATATTTTTAAATAAATATTTGAAAATGTACTTAAACTATATAATTTTTAAAAAGTGCTTAAAAAAAAAAAACCCCCCCCCAAAAAAATTTAAATGTCCCAAGACAGACAAGGCAGAGACTCACGTCTTTGAGGGTCTCGCCGCGCAACATCTGCTCTTGCAGTTCTTTCTGAAGCTCTTTGCGTGCTCCAATGGACTGCTGGTTGCGAGCGAAGTCCGAGAGCTCCTTCAGCCCAGCGTCGGTGAAATATTTTGAAAAGTGTTCACAGCTACGCTTGTTGGCAGGGAACAGCTCCTGATTGCGCAGAAGAGGTTACATCAACATCAGAAAGAAAAAAAAAAATAATTTTTTGCATGAGATTGTGGCATAAGAAAAGTTCAACATCTTTTGAGGCTGCAAACAAAATTGTACAATTTCAGATTTTGTTAATTTTGGTTTACTCAAGTAATGTGTGCTTTTGTCAATTGATGTGAAGTTGTTGTATTCTCATATGGCTTTTATTTTATTTTTAAATTTCAGGTTTAGTTTTAGTAATTTTAGTATTTCAACTTAATTTTAGTTTATTTTTATTAATTTTTATGAATTATTGCCAAATAATAATGTTATTAAACTGTTTACAGATTATTTACCAAAACATTCAAAGATCATGTTTAGTTATTTTACTTCTGATTAATTATTTTATAGTTTTAATTACATATAGCCAAAGTATTATTCACACACTAAACCTTTACCGTTTTATTCATAGATTTTTTTACATAACTTATATATTACTCCAACTAAGCTATATTTTGGACGCTTTTGGGATTTTGTGAGTTGCATCCCAAGTTGAGGCTGCAGTACAATATATACCATCAGCCTGTTGTCCATGCCAACTTTACGCAGGCTAGCAGCAACTGAGTTGATGTCTTTTTCGTTGATCCAAGATTTGAACAGTTTCACAGCGAAGGCAGCAGAGACACCTGCAATAAAACCCAGATGACAACTTAGTTACAAATTCTTCACTCAAAGCGCCACTGCTAGTCTAGCGCCATTAAACAGGTCTGTCATTACCTTCCTTGACCAAGTTCTCATTAAAGAGGCTGTTCAGGATGGAGGCTGATATATTGCCATTGGCCAGCAGGATTCCGGTAAGCATGGCCAATTTATTCCTCTCTGACTCCGTGAACCCTTTTAGAAACAGCAGCAGCTGTGAAAGAAAAAAAAGACGATACTTTCCAGACGCACAACGACACACTTTGTTTGACTAACAAATATGGTGTTATCCTTAGTTCAACAACTTTGCTTACCTTCTTAATTTCCTCTTCAAACCCTTTCTCCAGGTACTTGTAACGCCTGATCAGCTTGTTAAAAACCTACAACACAAGGTGAACATGTTGAGACATGCAAGGAGGAAGCCGGTAAAAACAAATTACACCCGTCACAGCGATATTAATTCAGAACAAACTCCAAAACAACAATTTCTCCTGGAAACAATTTCCCGGTCAGGTAGCATATAATTGTAAATACCTGAGCGTAAGCCTGCATGGTCTCCAGGTCTTCACTTGCCGTGAAG
Source organism: Sinocyclocheilus anshuiensis (assembly GCF_001515605.1). Taxonomy (NCBI): domain Eukaryota; kingdom Metazoa; phylum Chordata; class Actinopteri; order Cypriniformes; family Cyprinidae; genus Sinocyclocheilus; species Sinocyclocheilus anshuiensis. Next base: position 1,439,803 of record NW_015548207.1, on the reverse strand, counting down.
AGGCAGTACTCAGTACGGGTCATGTCATCAGATAGAGTCCCTCCTGGGGCTGCGGGAGGGAAAAAGTAAAATAAATTACACATACACATATATAAAAAAAAAAATATATATATATATATATACACCTCATATAAAAATACTCTTCAGTCTAATTTAAGTTTATTGCCACATCAGCTTCACAGGCTATTTCATGGCAAAGATTATACATTAGAAATATAGTAGAACATAATACAAATAAATAAATAAACAAATTAATGAATAAAAAAAATTATAAAAAGTATTGCACATAAATTTCTATAAAATACACTTTAAATTTACTTTTAGCAATAGAAAAAAATCTAGCAGTCTAATAAATCTGGCAATGTGTATTACAATGAATGTTGGCTCTTTGATAATTTGCTTTGTTCCTATTTTGTAAGTCGCTTAAGATAAAAGCTTCTGCTAAATGCAGTAATGTAAATGTAAATCAGTGAAATACTCAAAATCAATGAGTGTTTTTTTCTGGAGTTTAATGTAAGGTGCTAGCCTAAGGTGTGCCGTGTAATGACGTCTGACTGTATCGTTGTGCACAGTGCGCTTTTGGCGCATAAACATTATATCGAACATTTATCGAAATCTTGTTATCGTTTTATCGAGGAAAATTAAATTGCGATAATTATCGTTATTGTTTATCGTCCAGCCCAACTCCATTTACAGTTTAATTTAAGTTTATTGCCACATCAGCATCACAGGATATTTCATGGTAAAGATTATACATTAGAAAAACAATATAGTAGTACACAATACAATATACAATAAAAATAAATTAATAAAAACAATTATAAAACAAAGTATTCCATATAAAATTCTATAAAGGATTCTTTAAATTTACTTTTGAAAGAAATTGTAAAAGTTTTTCTGGGTCCATCTTATAAAACAAGTCCTTAAGAGTTTGTCCTGATAATAACCTTTGTCTCATGACATTAAATATTGGACATACCAAAAGCACGTTTCAATGTCAAGTGAGTCCTGCGATATTATAAAAATACTAGTAAAATAAGAAATATTTAGCAAAAACAAATTGTAGACATTTTATTTATAGATATTAGTAGAAAATATTTAATAAAAAAAAAAAGTAGATGTACACTTTATATATAAATATATTAGTACAAATATTTATTAAAAGTAAAAAAAAAATGAATAAATTGTAGTGATTAAAAAATATTTAGTAAACTTTTTTTTAAATGTACTTGTTATAATTATATTAGTAAAAATACTTAAAGTAAATAATTCTATAAATTGTAGATATAAATGATATTAGTACAAATATTTTGCAAAAAATATTTTAGATGTACACTAGATATATTGTAGATATATTGACAAATTATATTAGTTGAAAAAATTAAAAAAATTACATGTACACCATTTAAATATTAGTAAAAAGTATTTAATAAAAGTTATTAAAATATATAAATGTAAATATTTTACTTCCATAAATAGGGATGTAACGATTCACTCAACTCACGATTCGATTCACGATTTTGATTTCACAATTCGATTCACGATTATTCTTATTTTTCTTTTACAAAATGAGATTTAAGACAAATTATAAAATGACATGTGTCATTTTATTATTGCTTGGACAAAATGCTGCACATTTCTTTGTGAAATTGAAATATAACACTATAATAATATACTAATATAGCACTTGCATATTACTGCTCTTTTATTGGTTTTGATTACTTCTATTGTCCTCATTTGTAAGTCGCTTTGGATAAAAGTGTCTGCTAAATGACTAAAT
>NW_015548207.1:1430636-1437514 GCF_001515605.1 Sinocyclocheilus anshuiensis | reverse complement strand
ATGAAGAATATTAAAAACATTATGAGTCAGCTGTCTTCGGCAGTCCTTAAGGTACCAGCACAATAACACACTCAGCAAAATATCGTCTAATTATCGTTATCGATAAAATCCCATAAAATATCGAGATATAATTTTTTGTCAATATCGCACACCCCTAATCCCTACCCATAAATGAGTAGAACATAATTTGTAAAAATAAACTTTAATTTAAATATAGAGTACATCTAAAAAATTCAGTGAAAATATTTAGTAAAATCAAATCAAAATACAGATTGTAGATACACATTTACATATAAATATTAGAGAAAATATTTTCTAAAAAAAAAAATTTGACTTTTAGATATACTTTTCTAAACATTTAGTAAAATTAATAAAATGTAAATTTTAAATATATACATTTATATAAATAATTAGCAAAAATATTTAGTAAAAAAAATAAAATAAAATAAAGACTAAATACCAGCCCATTGCCAGAGCTGCAGACAGTTGCTTACCCAGCATTCCTCCAGCCACCAGGATGTCGAAGAGTGTCTCAGCATACCGGCGGTAGTCGAGCTTGGCGCCAGAGGCATCGAGGAATTTTGCAACCGCTTCCAAATCTGTGCCAGTTTGGTTCAAGCCTTGAACAATACTTTCTTGAAACTGAGTAGGGTCAAATCTCTCCTTTTCATCTGCGAGGAAACAAGAGAATGTTTCAAATGGGAGGCACCACTTTAAAACACTGTTATTAAGTGTTCCTTAAGCCCTATTCGCACGGGATTAGTATTATCTGGAGACCCTCCTGTTCTTTATGTGCTAGGCATGGTTTAATGCAGTGTAAAATACTATTCAGAGCTCACTTAACCAATGCCCACTTGGCAAGCTTTCACCTGCTGAAGATGAGTTTTATGCAGACTACTTAATATAGTTCATGTGTCTGCAGGTGAATAATGTACAGGGGAGCGCGGGGGTTAGAGGGGTGCTGTGTTGGTATGATAACGCAAAATATACATTTAAAAGTATTGTTTTGACAACTTCACAGAGTAAAATGTCACAAAATGTTCGTAGAGACAAATATTTGCTCGTGTTACTGCTTACGTGGAAGTTTATAAAAAGATCACCCCTCTGTGCTAACAGTGATTCGTAAGTCCGATGCTGGTCATACCATTGTGATGAGGGGTATGATTTCTTTATCGCCAAGGTCGAACCATAAAAAAGCATTTAGTTAAATGGGGTCAACACGAAAACATTTCGTTTGCATATTTTCGTAATTATTATTATTTTTTTGTACTTTACATTTTAGAGTTTGTGTCAAATATGATTTTTATACTTTCATTCAGGCATGATTTTACACTGACATAATGAATCAAATCAATATTTAATGTCCAATTATTTATTTGGTAACTAGTCATGTATATGTGGTCATGTATTATTGCAAAATAAACACCTTTACCTTATTAATAAAAACTGCAAACAATATAAAGTGTTATGCACTTTGATTAACTTTATTTTTCCCACCACAATCACACATTTCAGAACTTGAACACCACCAGAAAGTAAAGACCATCATCACTACTCATCTACAGACACATGACACATATTTAATTATCCCTCATCTTCAGCATCCATACAGCTTGTTGACCCTCAGAATGTCAGTGTTGGACATTCCCTGGCTCTGTCCGATTTCCACCGTCTCATCAGGAATGGGAGTGATGGTTTCCAGGCCAGGCTGGATGGAGAAGGTAGTTTTTCCATAGTGCATGATGGAGCCGTAGTCGTATGGAGTGTTTTGATTGTTGGTGTTTTGTTTCTGGAAGTTTTGGGCCATATCAGGAGAGATGTTCTCCCAGTTGATCATGACGTACTTGTCGCGATCGCTCCTGGTTTGCTCGTGGTAGAAGCCCAGGGCATGAAGGAGCTCATGCTGAACGAGGCCGTGATACACACAGTCATTCCTTCTGAGGGAGACCACCTGTTTGCCACCAGTTCTACCATAAGAAGAGAAGCACCTGAGAGCAGAGAGGAAATAATGGGATTAAATATAATCAATGTTTTGGACTAAGGTCAGGTAAATGTTTTTGCTTATGTATGATTGTTCTCACCCATCTTTGTTCTCAATACTGATGTAGTCGGTCTGAGCTGATCTGGCCACAAAGCGGATGCAGGTTTTGGAGCGAAAGGTGGACATGGCGTTCGCAATCACTGATTTCTCATAAGAAGCTGCAAATAAAAAGACATACAGGTTTAAAATTAGATCTACACGAATGACCAGGGCATGATTGAGCTCATGCTGAACGATGCCGTGATACACACAGCCTTGCCTGTTGAGGGAGACCACCTGCTTGCCACCAGTTCTGCCAAGAGAAGAGTAGCAACTGAGAGGAGAGAAACAAGAGATGTTATACAATATCAACCTGATTTAAAGTTGTGTTGTAAAACTGAGTCCAGAAGGTATGATTGTTCTCACCCATCTTTGTTCTCAATACTGATGTAGTCGCTCTGAGTTGATCTGGCCACAAAGCGGATGCAGGTTTTGGAGTGAAAGGTGGACATGGCATTTGCGATAACTAATTTGTTATTATAGGCTGTAAACAAAAAGGGCCACAGATTTAAAATGAGATCTACATGAATCATAGATTTGTTCAATGATTGAAGGACATTCACTCACAGAATTCACCGCTCACTATGTAAGGGATCTCCACTATGTTGTTAGAGTTTTTCTTCCAGAAACAGTTGTTGTTTAAGCAGTAGAGAGCATTTCTGGTTTTGGGAAACACCAGATCTCCTTCAATCAAGACTTCAGAAGATCCTGTATTAAAGAGAACCATACTAATTAAATAACAGAACATATTTATACATCTTAACCACATTTTACCACTATTTTGTCAAACCCATTGCTGACTTTATAGAAATCTACAAGGTGTCTGACCATTATTGGACTCAGCGCTGGGTTATATTTAACCCAGCATTTTTTAGAGTGTGTGCTATTTGGAGCTTGGCAGTCAGAATCACCACCCCTTGATTCTTGTGTTTCACGGATTAAAATGTCATAACGTTTTGGAGAGACATGAGGGTGAGAAATTATGGTATTTTTATTTTTGGGCCAGCTATTCTGTTTATATAACTCTAAACATACAGTATTAGTAGTATCACTTGCAATTCATTTAAATTGGGGAACATTTAAGAGCCCTATTTGTATACTTACATTTGTTGTTCTGTATTTTCACAACACATATACAGATGATAACAGCAGAATGTAAGGCTACAAAAAGTGAATTCTCTTTTTATTTTCATTATTCACCATAAACAAGCTAAAAGAAAAGAAAGTTTGAATGAAAAAACAATAACTTACAATAATGCAGGCTTTTGTTTCAGATTAATTTGTGTCAGCTGAAGTAATACATTTAAATTATGTTTTTTTTCTTCTTCATTATTTATCATTAATTACGACTCTCTCATAGCAGCTTTAGGCCAGTGAAGCAACCTTATTGTTGAGTCGCGGGAGGCCCCAGAACTTTAAGCATTGAAAAACAAAACTGCTTCCATTTCAGTGGAACTGTATATTTTGTTCTCTAGTCCAGTTATTTTACTCAGTTGCTGTGATAATAATAATAATAATAATAATAATAATAAGTTATAATAAATTGTATTTATATAGTGCCTTTCCAGTTCTCAAGCATGCTTTATAATATGCTTAATAAATGGACGAAATATTTCTTTGGTCCTAATCGAATTGATAATTTGGTCCCTGCACCTAAAACCCATGTTAATTTTGATGGATCAGTTCAGCAAATGTAAGAACCATTTCTGATTCTGTACATTTTTGTAGTAACAGGCGAGGTCAGAGTTTCCTCCATGTAGTTACACACATTAGTCTCTAGACACTAAGACCCTACCCATAATCCCCCAGTAGACCAAACGTAAGAACCAATGCGGTTTGTGAGCAGGTTCTTCTTCTCCTTATATGCTGTAAAGTGCACTAACTTTGCTGCACTTAAACAAAACAAATGATTTGTCATGAACACCAGATACGAACGGAACATGACTGTTTTAGTGAATACAACTTCAATTACAGTCTGTTTTTAACAATCACATTAATTCAGAAGACTTGGAATAATGCACACAAATCACCAACCGCTGGGTCAAAACAACCCAATAGCTGGGTTTGTCCCTTTTTAACCCAGCGCTGGGTTATATTTAACCCAGCATTTTTTAAGGTGTGTGCTTTTTGGAGCTTGGCAGTCAGAATCACCACCCCTTGATTCTTGTGTTTCACGGATGAAAATGTCATAACGTTTTGGAGAGACATGAGGGTGAGAAATTATGGTATTTTTATTTTTGGGCTAGCTATTCTGTTTATATAACTATAAACATACAGTATTATTAGTATCACTTACAATTAATTTAAATTGGGGAACATTTAAGAGCCCTATTTGTATACTTACATTTGTTGTTCTGTATTTTCACAACACATATACAGATGATAACAGCAGAATGTAAGGCTACAAAAAGTGAATTCTCTTTTTATTTTCATTATTCACCATAAACAAGCTAAAAGAAAAGAAAGTTTGAATGAAAAAACAATAACTTACAATAATGCAGGCTTTTGTTTCAGATTAATTTGTGTCAGCTGAAGTAATACATTTAAATTATGTTTTTTTTCTTCTTCATTATTTATCATTAATTACGACTCTCTCATAGCAGCTTTAGGCCAGTGAAGCAACCTTATTGTTGAGTCCTGATGGGTTTCCTTTGAACTCAACTTTGAACAGTTGTTGTACTGCGACCCTTTACTAAATTGCAGTTAAGAACAAAGAAACATTTAGCCCAATTATTATGAAGAATCCCAACAACTGATTAAAGTAACCGGACTACATAACAAAATATACAGTTCCGCTGAAATGGAAGCAGGTTTGTTTCTCAATGCTTTAGTATGCTACTGTTCTTGGGCACTAAGAAAACAAAAACTACAGCATGTCTACTTTAGTGTTAAAACCAATAAATAGAGTAAACTTAAATGCATTGTCTGTTTCTGCAAGGATTTGGACTAACAAGTAAGGTTAGAGTTTCCTCCCATTAGTTACACACATTAGTCTCTGGACACTAAGACCCTACCCATAATCCCCCAGTAGACCAAACGTAAGAACCAATGCGGTTTGTGAGCAGGTTCTTCTTCTCCTTATATGCTGTAAAGTGCACTAACTTTGCTGCACTTAAACAAAACAAATGATTTGTCATGAACACCAGATACGAACGGAACATGACTGTTTTAGTGAATACAACTTCAATTACAGTCTGTTTTTAACAATCACATTAATTCAGAAGACTTGGAATAATGCACACAAATCACCAACCGCTGGGTCAAAACAATCCAATCTCACACAGGAGCATCCTGAACATCGCTACACACTGAGACGACATGGACACAAGAGCCTCCCTCTCCATTCTGCTGCTGCTGTTTGGCGTCTCACAAGCGTCTCCTCTCATGGTAAGATCCGGTCTAGTGTCTCTCTTAAATAATCAACGTTCCTCAAATGAGTCATTTTAAACATCTCTGTTTCTTCAACCAGGAGGAAAGTTTTGAAGGAGTGTTTGTGTCAGAGCCGGAAAGTGTGGACATCACTACAAGGATTTTGGAGTCCAACAATGGTCAGACACCTTGTAGATTTCTATAAAGCCATCAATGGGTCACATTTCTAAAAAGTGTTCAGAGTTTATAAATATATTGTGTTATATCATCAATGTGGTTCTTTTTAATACAGGATCTTCTGAAGTCTTGATTGAAGGAGATCTGGTGTTTCCCAAAACCAGAAATGCTCTCTACTGCTTTAACAACAACTGTTTCTGGAAGAAAAACTCTAACAACATAGTGGAGGTCCCTTACACAGTGAGCAGTGAATTCTGTGAGTGAATCTCCTTCATTCATTGAACATATATATCATTCATGTAAATCAAATTGTAAAGCTGTGGCCCCTTTCGTTTGCAGCTTATTATGAGAAATCAGTGATTGCGAACGCCATGTCCACCTTTCACTCCAAAACCTGCATCCGCTTTGTGGCCAGATCAGCTCAGACCGACTACATTAGTATTGAGAACAAAGATGGGTGAGAACAATCATACAAAAGCAAAAACATTTAACTGGCCTTAGTCCAAAACATTGATACTATTTACCCCTTTATTTCCTCTCTGCTCTCAGGTGCTTCTCTTCTCTTGGTAGAACTGGTGGCAAACAGGTGGTCTCCCTCAACAGGAACGGCTGTGTGTATCACGGCATCGTTCAGCATGAGCTCAATCATGCCCTGGGCTTCAACCACGAGCAAACCAGGAGCGATCGTGACAAGTACGTCAAGATCAACTGGGAGAACATCTCTCCTGATACGGCCTACAACTTCCAGAAACAAAACACCAACAACCAAAACACTCCATACGACTATGGCTCCATCATGCACTATGGAAAAACAGCCTTCACCATCCAGCCTGGCCTGGAAACCATCACTCCCATTCCTGATGAGACGGTGGAAATTGGACAGAGGCAGGGAATGTCCAACACTGACATCCTGAGGATCAACAAGCTGTATGGATGCTAAAGATGAGTTTTATATGTATGTGGTGTGTCAGATAATTTAATGTAGTTCACATTCCCGTAAATGAAGAATCGAATGAGGTGATGGTCTTTGTCTTTTGTTGGTATTAAATTTCTAGGAAAAATCAAGTTAATAATAAAAAAATTAACATCCAGTAAAATGATGTGTTTTTTCTCTTTAAAATGAAATGTCTGATTTCATAAATTATCAGAAGACACGTTTCCTTAGCCTTTCTTCTGTCCTCTGACATAGATGGGGAGCAATTACGTATGTTAGCATGAAACGGTGTGCGCTGATTGTCATAACAAAACAAAG
>NW_015548207.1:1397166-1429832 GCF_001515605.1 Sinocyclocheilus anshuiensis | reverse complement strand
TGAGTCATGTTAAACATTTCTGTTTCTGCCACCAGGAGGAAAGCTTTGAAGGAGTGTTTGTGTCAGAGCCGGAAAGTGTGGACATCACTACAAGGATTTTGGAGTCCAACAATGGTCAGACACCTTGTAGATTTCTGTAAAGCCATCAATGGGTCACATTTCTAAAAAGTGTTCAGAGTTTATAAATATATTGTGTTATATCATCAATGTGGTTCTTTTTAATACAGGATCTTCTGAAGTCTTGATTGAAGGAGATCTGGTGTTTCCCAAAACCAGAAATGCTCTCAACTGCTTTAACAACAACTGTTTCTGGAAGAAAAACTCTAACAACATAGTGGAGATCCCTTACATAGTGAGCGGTGAATTCTGTGAGTGAATGTCCTTCAATCATTGAACAAATCATTGAACACATTCATGAAGATGTCATTTTAAACCTTTGGCCCCCTTTTTTTTTTTTACAGCCTATAATAACAAATTAGTTATCACAAATGCCATGTCCACCTTTCACTCCAAAACCTGCATCCGCTTTGTGGCCAGATCAACTCAGACCGACTACATCAGTATTGAGAACAAAGATGGGTGAGAACAATCATACAAAAGCAAAAACATTTAACTGGCCTTAGTCCAAAACATTGATACTATTTACCCCTTTATTTCCTCTCTGCTCTCAGGTGCTTCTCTTCTCTTGGTAGAACTGGTGGCAAACAGGTGGTCTCCCTCAACAGGAACGGCTGTGTGTATCACGGCATCGTTCAGCATGAGCTCAATCATGCCCTGGGCTTCAACCACGAGCAAACCAGGAGCGATCGCGACAAGTACGTCAAGATCAACTGGGAGAACATCTCTCCTGATACGGCCTACAACTTCCAGAAACAAAACACCAACAACCAAAACACTCCATACGACTATGGCTCCATCATGCACTATGGAAAAACAGCCTTCACCATCCAGCCTGGCCTGGAAACCATCACTCCCATTCCTGATGAGACGGTGGAAATTGGACAGAGGCAGGGAATGTCCAACACTGACATCCTGAGGATCAACAAGCTGTATGGATGCTAAAGATGAGTTTTATATGTATGTGGTGTGTCAGATAATTTAATGTAGTTCACATTCCCGTAAATGAAGAATCGAATGAGGTGATGGTCTTTGTCTTTATTAAATTTTAAATTTCTAGGAAAAATCAAGTTAATAATAAAAAAATTAACATCCAGTAAAATGATGTGTCTTTAAAATTTAAAATGAAATGTCTGATTTCATAAATTATCAGAAGACACGTTTCCTTAGCCTTTCTTCTGTCCTCTGACATAGATGGGGAGCATGGGTGTTGACCAAGAGCAAATCATCCATTACTCTTGGTCAACACCCAGATTTTATTTTTTGTCACAAATAACAAGTACAACTGGATTCCACTAAATCACTTATATTTATTTTCATTTTAAATGTATTATGACTTTTAAAATGTAAATCTCGGAGTGGGCTGAGCATGACACATACTAAAATACCCATCATACTCACACATACTACATCAACTTGTATTTGCCTGTAAAAAATAAAATAAAAAAGGCTTTCTCCTTCTTATCTAAAATGTATAATTTACCCAGTCATCACTTATTTTGGTTCTTCCAAACCAAACACTTTATACAGAAGCAGTTCCCTCACTTTCCTAAACGTCTTCCTGAAACGCACATTGACCATTTTCTTGATTTGAATATCAACCATAAGCATCTAATCTCAGTCATTTATAATTTAATAAATTCAATTAATGTGGACCCTACTGACACTCTTAAAGGGTTAGTTCACCCCAAAATGAAAATTCTGTCATCAATTACTCACCCTCATGTCGTTCCAAACCTGTAAGACCTTCATTCATCTTCAGAACACAAATTAAGATATTTTTGATGGAATCTGAGAGCTCTCTGACCCTCCATAGACAGCAACGCAACTGAAATGTTCCCAGACAGAAACGTTGCAAGGACATCGGTAAAATAGTCCATGTGACATCAGTGGTTCAACTTCAATTTTGCGAAGCTACAAGAATACTTTTTGTGCGCAAAGAAATAAAAAATAACATAATTGATTTAACAATTCTTCTCCCCCAAGTTACGTCTTCCACTATTTTGGAGAGTACTCCAGAACGTAATCAATGTATTCAACGTTGTTTACGTTCAGGAGGGTAAGCGTGCACATGAACGTAATCGGCGTAATCAGTGTTGTTTACGCTTAGGGTAAAGCGTGCGTATGCGTTGTGATACTCTCCACAATGGCGGAGGACAGTAACTCAGGGGAGAAGAATATTTTAATAAAGTCATTATTTTTGTTTTCTTTGTGCACAAAAAGTATTCTCGTAGCTTCGCAAAATTGAAGTTGAGCCTCCGATGTCACATGGACTGTTTTACCGATGTCCTTGCTATGTTTCTGGGGAACATTACAGTTGTGTGCTGTCTACAGAGGGTCAGGGAGCTCTCAGATTCCATCAACAGTATCTTAAATTGTGTTCCGAAGATGAACAAAGGTCTTACAGGTTTGGAACGACATAAGGGTGAGTAATTAATCACATAATTTTCATTTTTGGGTGAACTATCCCTTTAAAGAAACTGGGAGCACGACCTAGGAGTTACTATAACAGAGGATCTATGGCATAACATCTTGCAGGTACACTCCTGTTCTTTATGTGCTAGGCATGGTTTAATGCAGTGTAAAATACTATTCAGAGCTCACTTAACCAATGCCCACTTGGCAAGCTTTCACCTGCTGAAGATGAGTTTTATGCAGACTACTTAATATAGTTCATGTGTCTGCAGGTGAATAATGTACAGGGGAGCGCGGGGGTTAGAGGGGTGCTGTGTTGGTATGATAACGCAAAATATACATTTAAAAGTATTGTTTTGACAACTTCACAGAGTAAAATGTCACAAAATGTTCGTAGAGCCAAATATTTGCTCGTGTTACTGCTTACGTGGAAGTTTATAAAAAGATCACCCCTCTGTGCTAACAGTGATTCGTACGATTTCCACCGTCTCATCACGAATGGGAGTGATGGTTTCCAGGCCAGGCTGGATGGAGAAGGTAGTTTTTCCATAGTGCATGATGGAGCCGTAGTCGTATGGGGTGTTTTGGTTGTTGGTGTTTTGTTTCTGGAAGTTTTGGGCCATATCAGGAGAACTGTGCTAACAGTGATTCGTAAGTCCGATGCTGGTCATACCATTGTGATGAGGGGTATGATTTCTTTATCTCCAAGGTCGAACCATAAAAAAGCATTTAGTTAAATGGGGTCAACACGAAAGCATTTCGTTTGCATATTTTCGTAATTATTATTTTTTTTGTACTTTACATTTTAGAGTTTGTGTCAAATATGATTTTTATACTTTCATTCAGGCATGATTTTACACTGACATAATGAATCAAATCAATATTTAATGTCCAATTATTTATTTGGTAACTAGTCATGTATATGTGGTCATGTATTATTGCAAAATAAACACCTTTACCTTATTAATAAAAACTGCAAACAATATAAAGTGTTATGCACTTTGATTAACTTTATTTTTCCCACCACAATCACACATTTCAGAACTTGAACACCACCAGAAAGTAAAGACCATCATCACTACTCATCTACAGACACATGACACATATTTAATTATCCCTCATCTTCAGCATCCATACAGCTTGTTGACCCTCAGAATGTCAGTGTTGGACATTCCCTGGCTCTGTCCGATTTCCACCGTCTCATCAGGAATGGGAGTGATGGTTTCCAGGCCAGGCTGGATGGAGAAGGTAGTTTTTCCATAGTGCATGATGGAGCCGTAGTCGTATGGAGTGTTTTGATTGTTGGTGTTTTGTTTCTGGAAGTTTTGGGCCATATCAGGAGAGATGTTCTCCCAGTTGATCATGACGTACTTGTCGCGATCGCTCCTGGTTTGCTCGTGGTAGAAGCCCAGGGCATGAAGGAGCTCATGCTGAACGAGGCCGTGATACACACAGTCATTCCTTCTGAGGGAGACCACCTGTTTGCCACCAGTTCTACCATAAGAAGAGAAGCACCTGAGAGCAGAGAGAAAATAATGGGATTAAATATAATCAATGTTTTGGACTAAGGTCAGGTAAATGTTTTTGGTTTTGTATGATTGTTCTCACCCATCTTTGTTCTCAATACTGATGTAGTCGGTATGAGTTGATCTGGCCACAAAGTGGACGCAGGTTTTGGAGCGAAAGGTGGACATGGCGTTCGCAATCACTGATTTCTCATAAGAAGCTGCAAATAAAAATACACACAGGTTTAAAATTAGATCTACACGAATGATAGATATGCTCAATGAATGAAGGAGATTCACTCACAGAATTCACTGCTCACTGTGTAAGGGACCTCCACTATGTTGTCAGAGTTTTTCTTCCAGAAACAGTTGTTGTTAAAACAGGAGAGAGCATTTCTGGTTTTGGGAAACACCAGATCTCCTTCAATCAAGACTTCAGAAGATCCTGTATTAAAGAGAACCATAATAATAAAATAACAAAACATATTTATACATCTTGACCACATCTTACCACTGTTTTGTGAAACCCATTGATGGCTTTATAGAAATCTACAAGGTGTCTGACCATTATTGGACTCCAAAATCCTTGTAGTGATGTCCACACTTTCCGGCTCTGACACAAACACTCCTTCAAACCTTTCCTCCTGGTGGCAGAAACAGAGATGTTTAAAATGACTCATTTGAGGAACATTGATAATTTAAGGGAGACACTAGACCGGATCTTACCATGAGAGGAGACGCCTGTGAGACGCCAAACAGCAGCAGCAGAATGGAGAGGGAGGCTCTTGTGTCCATGTTGTCTCAGTGTGTAGAGATGTTCAGGATGCTCCTGTGCTGAGCTTTGGTGTCTTTGCGCTGTCAGACCTGGACTTTATATTCTCCTGAGTAGGTGGGTCTACTGGGGGCTTATGGGTAGGGTCTTAGAGTCCAGAGACTAGTCTGTGTAACTACAGGGAGGAAACTCTGACCTCACCTGTTAGTCCAAATCCTTGCAGAAACAAATACTACGCTAATGTTCAAGTAATTTATTTATTGGTAACACTAAAGTGGAAATGCTGTAATGTTTGTGTTTTAGTGCGTGCAGCATAGAGGGGGAGGCCCCAGAACTTTAAGCATTGAAAAACAAAACTGCTTCCATTTCAGTGGAACTGTATATTTTGTTCTCTAGTCCAGTTATTTTACTCAGTTGCTGTGATAATAATAATAATAATAAGTTATAATAAATTGTATTCATATAGTGCCTTTCCAGTTCTCAACCATGCTTTATAATATGCTTAATAAATGGACGAAATATTTCTTTGGTCCTAATCGAATTGATAATTTGGTCCCTGCACCTAAAACCCATGTTAATTTTGATGGATCAGTTCAGCAAATGTAAGAACCATTTCTGATTCTGTACATTTTTGTAGTAACAGGCGAGGTCAGAGTTTCCTCCATGTAGTTACACACATTAGTCTCTAGACACTAAGACCCTACCCATAATCCCCCAGTAGACCAAACGTAAGAACCAATGCGGTTTGTGAGCAGGTTCTTCTTCTCCTTATATGCTGTAAAGTGCACTAACTTTGCTGCACTTTAACAAAACAAATGATTTGTCATGAAGACCAGATACGAATGGAACATGACTGTTTTAGTGAATACAACTTCAATTACGGTCTGTTTTTCACAATCACATTAATTCAGAAGACTTGGAATAATGCACACAAATCACAAATCACCAACCGCTGGGTCAAAACAACCCAATAGCTGGGTTTGTCCCTTTTTAACCCAGCGCTGGGTTATATTTAACCCAGCATTTTTTAGAGTGTGTGCTATTTGGAGCTTGGCAGTCAGAATCACCACCCCTTGATTCTTGTGTTTCACGGATTAAAATGTCATAACGTTTTGGAGAGACATGAGGGTGAGAAATTATGGTATTTTTATTTTTGGGCCAGCTATTCTGTTTATATAACTCTAAACATACAGTATTAGTAGTATCACTTGCAATTCATTTAAATTTGGGAACATTTAAGAGCCCTATTTGTATACTTACATTTGTTGTTCTGTATTTTCACAACACATATACAGATGATAACAGCAGAATGTAAGGCTACAAAAAGTGAATTCTCTTTTTATTTTCATTATTCATCATAAACAAGCTAAAAGAAAAGAAAGTTTGAATGAAAAAAAAATCACTTACAATAATGTAGTCTTTTGTTTCAGATTAATTTGTGTCAGCTGAAGTAATACATTTAAATTATATGTTTTTTTCTTCTTCATTATTTATCATTAATTACGACTCTCTCATAGCAGCTTTAGGCCAGTGAAGCAACCTTATTGTTGAGTCCTGATGGGTTTCCTTTGAACTCAACTTTGAACAGTTGTTGTACTGCGACCCTTTACTAAATTGCAGTTAAGAACAAAGAAACATTTAGCCCAATTATTATGAAGAATCCCAACAACTGATTAAAGTAACCGGACTACATAACAAAATATACAGTTCCGCTGAAATGGAAGCAGGTTTGTTTCTCAATGCTTTAGTATCCTACTGTTCTTGGGCACTAAGAAAACAAAAACTACAGCATGTCTACTTCAGTGTTAAAACCAATAAATAGAGTAAACTTAAATGCATTGTCTGTTTCTGCAAGGATTTGGACAAACAAGTAAGGTCAGATTTTCCTCCCTGTAGTTACACAGACTAGTCTCTGGACACTAAGACCCTACCCATAAGCCCCCAGTAGACCCACCTACTCAGGTGAATATAAAGTCCAGCACAGAGACACTAAAGCTCACACAGGAGCATCCTGAACATCTTTACACACCGAGACGACATGGACACAAGAGCCTCCCTCTCCATTCTGCTGCTGCTGTTTGGCGTCTCACAGGCGTCTCCTCTCATGGTAAGATCTGGTCTAGTGTCTCTCTTAAATAATCAACGTTCCTCAAATGAGTCGTTTTAAACATCTCTGTTTCTTCAACCAGGAGGAAAGTTTTGAAGGAGTGTTTGTGTCAGAGCCGGAAAGTGTGGACATCACTACAAGGATTTTGGAGTCCAACAATGGTCAGACACCTTGTAGATTTCTGTAAAGCCATCAATGGGTCACATTTCTAAAAAGTGTTCAGAGTTTATAAATATATTGTGTTATATCATCAATGTGGTTCTTTCTCTTTAAAATGAAATGTCTGATTTCATAAATTATCAGAAGACACGTTTCCTTAGCCTTTCTTCTGTCCTCTGACATAGATGGGGAGCAATGACATATATTAGCATGAAACAGTGTGCGCTGATTGTCATAACAAAACAAAGCTTATTGCAGACACACATTTAAGCTCCAGGGCAGAGCAAATCATCCATTACTCTTGGTCAACACCCAGATTTTATTTTTTGTCACAAATAACAAGTACAACTGGATTCCACTAAATCACTTATATTTATTTTCATTTTAAATGTATTATGACTTTTAAAATGTAAATCTCGGAGTGGGCTGAGCATGACACATACTAAAATACCCATCATACTCACACATACTACATCAACTTGTATTTGCCTGTAAAAAATAAAATAAAAAAGGCTTTCTCCTTTGTATATGCATAAAGAAATGTATAATTTACCCAGTCATCACTTATTTTGGTTCTTCCAAATCAAACACTTTATACAGAAGCAGTTCCCTCACTTTCCTAAACGTCTTCCTGAAACGCACATTGACCATTTTCTTGATTTGAATATCAACCATAAGCATCTAATCTCAGTCATTTATAATTTAATAAATTCAATTAATGTGGACCCTACTGACACTCTTAAAGGGTTAGTTCACCCCAAAATGAAAATTCTGTCATCAATTACTCACCCTCATGTCGTTCCAAACCTGTAAGACCTTCGCTCATCTTCAGAACACAAATTAAGATATTTTTGATGGAATCTGAGAGCTCTCAGACCCTGCATAGACAGCAACACAACTGTAATGTTCCCAGGTCCAGAAATGTAGCAAGGACATCAGTAAAACAGTCCATGTGACATAAGTGGTGTAACTTCAATTTTGCGAAGCTACAAGAATACTTTTTGTGCGCAAAGAAATAAAAAATAACATAATTGATTTAACAATTCTTCTCCCCCAAGTTACGTCTTCCACTATTTTGGAGAGTACTCCAGAACGTAATCAATGTATTCAACGTTGTTTACGTTCAGGAGGGTAAGCGTGCACATGAACGTAATCGGCGTAATCAGCGTTGTTTACGCTTAGGGTAAAGCGTGTGTATGCATTGTGATACTCTCCACAATGGCGGAGGACAGTAACTCGGGGGAGAAGAATTTTTGAATAAAGTCATTATTTTTGTTTTCTTTGCGCACAAAAAGTATTCTCGTAGCTTCGCAAAATTGAAGTTGAGCCTCCGATGTCACATGGACTGTTTTACCGATGTCCTTGCTATGTTTCTGGGGAACATTACAGTTGTGTGCTGTCTACAGAGGGTCAGGGAGCTCTCAGATTCCATCAAAAATATCTTAAATTGTGTTCCGAAGATGAACAAAGGTCTTACAGATTTGGAACGACATGAGGGTGAGTAATTAATCACATAATTTTCATTTTTGGGTGAACTATCCCTTTAAAGAAACTGGGAGCACGACCTAGGAGTTACTATAACAGAGGACCTATGGCATAACATCTTGACCCAGGTACACTCCTGTTCTTTATGTGCTAGGCATGGTTTAATGCAGTGTAAAATACTATTCAGAGCTCACTTAACCAATGCCCACTTGGCAAGCTTTCACCTGCTGAAGATGAGTTTTATGCAGACTACTTAATATAGTTCAAGTGTCTGCAGGTGAATAATGTAATGAAGTGATGGTCTTTCTGAGGGTGTTGAATTTCTGAAATGTGTGAAGAAAAAGTTAATTAAACATTTAACAAAAGTGAACTTTTTTGTGGACTGTCTTTAAATCTAATAATTTATTCCCAGACACTGACAGCACAAAGTTAAATTAATGGATGAAGGAAGGAGTCTCCAAAGCAATATATGTATATATATACAATACTGTATACATCAACAATAGAGGAACCCACTGCATGTATGTGTTCTTTACGCATTCTTGTTTCTTTAACCATGAAAGGCAAGGCAAAGCCTGTAACATGTGATGTGAGTCAGTCAGTTGCTCATTCAGCTGATGGTCAGTAAACCGCAAGCTTTCACCTGCTGAAGATGAGTTTTATGCAGACTACTTAATATAGTTCAAGTGTCTGCAGGTGAATAATGTAATGAAGTGATGGTCTTTCTGAGGGTGTTGAATTTCTGAAATGTGTGAAGAAAAAGTTAATTAAACATTTAACAAAAGTGAACTTTTTTGTGGACTGTCTTTAAATCTAATAATTTATTCCCAGACACTGACAGCACAAAGTTAAATTAATGGATGAAGGAAGGAGTCTCCAAAGCAATATATGTATATATATACAATACTGTATACATCAACAATAGAGGAACCCACTGCATGTATGTGTTCTTTACGCATTCTTGTTTCTTTAACCATGAAAGGCAAGGCAAAGCCTGTAACATGTGATGTGAGTCAGTCAGTTGCTCATTCAGCTGATGGTCAGTAAAAAACCAGCATCTCCAGCAACAACACTGCGATCCTTCTCAACTCATCATGTCATCTCTATCTGTGAACAGTGAGCTTGTCTTCTACATTAACGGCAAGAAGGTATGTTTACATTACATTACATTACATATTGGTTTTAAATTACATGTTTACAGATCTGTAAACTGAAGGCACAAACATTTAATTTGACAAATGTGTGTTTTTTTCTATTTTAAAATGGTACAGTCTTTCTGAATTGTCTTTTTCTTAATAGTTTTTTTTTTTGGCTCATAATATTATTAATATTTCACTATGGCTTTAATATTGCTTTAGTTCATAAATAAAAAGTGTATAATATGAAATTAGTTTTCAACTGAATTTGTTAATATCATGAAAGAATGAAAGCTATGATTCAGATGGTATTATTTTTACTTCTACTGAGGTGAGTATCAGAATGTTTAATGATCATATCTAGTTTTCTCACAATCAAAGTACATAACCAAACTTGAAATGGCATGACTAAACATGCATTTCAGAATCGTGGCAGATGACAGTCAGCGGGCTGCCAAACAATTTTTTTTCCTCTTATGTATGATGCCATGAAAATGATTTTCTACGCTTCAAACAGTCCATCATGTGTTTCTCCCTCTTACACATACACACATACACACTCTAACTATGACTGTGGTTCGTCTGTTCTAATATGTTTCTAGTTTCCACATTTCTCCCAGAATTCCACTCAAAACTAGTAACATAAAATAGATAGTGACATCAATTCACTGGTGTGTATGTCTGTGATACATATGTTGGTCTCCAAAATCCAATCGTGTCCCGTGACACATACTGAATGATGTTTGGCTTGACAGTTATCACAAAATTTGAGCAATGACGGTCAGTTTATTTTTTGTTGTTGCTGTTTTTATGTAAAGATTGTGGAGAAGAATGCTGATCCAGAAGAAATGTTATTGGCTTACCTGCGACGGAAAGGTATGGTAATTTCCATATGACAAATGTTCTCAAAATAATGGTGTAGATATTTAGCTATTCTTTAATGTAATATATTTATAATATTTACTTAAATATATTTAAGTTTTGCAGAGCCCCTAAAGAAAAAAAAATGAGGGGAGGAAAATATATATCTCAGTGCTTTTGTGTTCTCTCAAAAAAGTTTAGCATTCCCCCGAGAGACTTTGCGTTTTGTGTTCACTAGCAACGCTTTTGCATTTGCGTCAAACACAAAAGCACTGAATACTAATTTTCCTTCCATCTTATATTTTTTGTCCCATCACCATGTCCCCTTAG
Source organism: Sinocyclocheilus anshuiensis (assembly GCF_001515605.1). NCBI lineage: Eukaryota > Metazoa > Chordata > Actinopteri > Cypriniformes > Cyprinidae > Sinocyclocheilus > Sinocyclocheilus anshuiensis. The sequence goes on along the minus strand of NW_015548207.1, from coordinate 1,418,945 downwards.
AAGCTCTTTAACTTACATATCTTACAGGAAAGACAAACAAAAACAAAAAAACAATGTGTGTTGTTTTTGTGTTCAGTGGGTCTGACGGGCACAAAGTACGGCTGTGGTGGAGGGGGATGTGGGGCCTGTACTGTGATGGTGTCCAGATACGACCCTATCCAGGACACTGTGCTGTATCTTTCACTCATATGACAAAACTAACAGCATAAAACCTTGATATGAAACAAACAAATGAAAGGATTCTTTGCAACCAGTGTTTTTTCTACATCAAACCATACCGATGTCACTACATTTCTTCTGTTTTATGATCATTTACATGATAGACTTTTTAAATTGAAAAGTCATCAATAAATGTGATGTTTCATAATACTTAACCGGTTCTTCAGTCACTGGTCAGTGAATGCGTGTCTACAGCCGATTTGTTCTCTACACGGTGCAGCAGTGGTGACCATCGAAGGCATTGGAAGCACCAAGACTAAACTACATCCCGTTCAGGTACCTGATTCTCCTTCAGACACAAACTATAAATCAGCTTTCAAAGTAGGTATTTTGAATGGGTAATCCAGAACAAACCATTTAGATATTTTTGTTGTTGTTTATCAGGAGCATATAGCAAAGGCTCATGGGTCTCAGTGTTGGTTTTGTACTCCTGGGATGGTGATGTCCATGTATACATTACTTAGAAATAACCCACAGCCCACCATGGAGGACATTCGAGAGACACTGGGAGGTGACAAACAAATATGTATACTTATGGATTTAATTTACATTTTTAGAAGTATGAATTCAAACGCAGAACACAAGAATTTAAAAATTCTGTTTTCTTTCTTCTAAGGGAACCTGTGTCGTTGTACTGGATACCGACCGATAATTGATGGATTTAAAACATTCTGTGACGTAAGGACTGTTAACTCATAATACAAAATAAAAATGTCTACAAATCATTGAAAATTAGTACATGTAAAAAAAAAAAAACTATTTTGTAGTCTTTATTCTGTATTCGTTAGTTTGACTGCAGGAAACACAAATATGTGTAGAGAATATGTGTAAAATATGTGTAGAGAAATTATCCATATTTTTCCAGACTCGGATATCTTGCCAAAATGGTGACGGAAATGGAAAATGTTGCATGGAAAACAGCAATTCTCACAACTATGAATCCGATGTAAGACAATAGTAGCCATATGAATTCTTACAATTTCCTATCCATGAGTTACGTATCATTATACGTAGACAGAAATTGGTAAGTCTAGGTTAGTAACTCTGTTACTGGTGTTATCGGTAGATTTCTGGAGAACTTTTCAGCATGGATGAAGTCTTACCCCTTGACCCAACTCAGGATCTGATCTTTCCCCCAGAGTTACTGGTAAGCAAACCGTGTGTTCTTGTGGTAGCTAATAAGAATGGATAATTCAGGCCACTAATTTTTGTTATATGCCTTCCTTCTTACAGATTATGAGAAAGCAAAAAGCTGAACAACTTTGTTTCCAAGGTGAAAAGGTCAGGTGGATTTCCCCAGCAGATCTGAAAGATTTAATCAAGCTGAAAGCTGAATACTCCAACGCACCTCTGTTGGTTGGGAACACAACCATAGGTTGGTTTCAAGAAGAAGTTCATCCATCCATCCATCCATCCATCCATCCATTCATCCAACCTGTTTCTGTTCTTTTACAGGGCCAAAGATGAATCTGAAGGGAACCGTCCATCCTTTGGTGATCTATGGTGGAAGCATTCCAGAACTTCAAGCTGTCAAATGGAGAAACAATGGTAAATCATGAATAAACAATGTATCACCATTTCATATGCTTTTTAGCGAATATTAAAGCCCAAAGTAAATTGAATAACACTGCTTTATTTAGGCGTAACTGTAGGGGCAGGATGCAGTTTGTCTGTTTTGAAGGACATCCTCCTGCGAGGAACTGAAGAACTCGGGCCAGAGAAAAGCAGGGTTTACCAGGCCCTCGTTCAAACATTACAGTGTTTGGCGGGCAAACAGATTCGCAACATGGCTGTAAGTAACAAAACAAACTGCTGCAAGGAATTAAGAGGAACAGATGGACTGATGGAATATATCCACAAAAATAATATTAAATTGTTAAATTAACATTTCATGCGAGACCAAAACTAATTTTGATGACAAATTTGTGTTTTAATTACTTGTCTACGTTATGATTTTATGTTGGAAATTCAAGTCCATTGGTGGAAATATCCTGAGCGCCAACCCCAAATATGACTTGAGCAGCATTCTTGCAGCAGCGGAGTGTACACTACACATTGTTTCTAATGCAAATGCCAGTATATTTGGACTTTATTTGTACATAATTTCCTATAACCACTTGTTTGCAATATTTCTCAGTTCCCAATATATTTGACATGGAAAGTAATATTTTTTATATATTTAATATTTTATTTGTCCTTTTGTCTTAAATGCAGATGGTGCTCGAGAGATTTGTCTTAGTGAGGAGTTTTTCACAGACTGTGGTAAAACGGCTCTACGACCAGATGAGATTCTGCTGGCTATTGACATTGCTCACTCAAGACCGGTACTTTCTTCAAAATGGAGGACACAGACTAAAGCTAATGCTAAAACTAAAGCCTATATTACAAAACTATTCAAGATTCAATAAACACACTTGCCCTAAAAAACTATTAGTCATTGCTAATTCCATCTATTCAGTCCCTGTTGTGTCGCGGAGCCAATTGTCTCTAAAACATGAACCATCCACAAAATATTCAACATGTGCATCTTGGTGTTGACTCTAAATCTGGTCTCAATCTGGTAAAGGCTAGGGAATAATCTATACATTCATGTGGTATGCCTTCATCTTGCAATGTACAATCCTCATTAAGACATCCAGTATTGAGAATAACTAAACATATTGATTAGTATATTGATTACTTTCATGATTATACATAATATTTTGAGTAAGATAATACCATATTGAGTAAATAACATAAAAGGTAATAGAAATACACAATATCCCCCCCACAAATTCACTTTTACACTACAAATACAATATGAATTCAGCTTACATTCTGAAAAGCTATTTGTTAATCCCTGTGCTTTTCAGTGGGAGTTTGTGTCGGCATTTCGCCAGTCACAGCGCAGAGAGTTCGCCTTCTCCATAGTGAACGCTGGCATGAGGGTGGTGTTCAGACACAACTCAAATGTGGTGGAGAATCTGGATATTTTTTATGGCGGTGTGGGGCCAACTCTGGTAAAAGCCAGACACACCTGTAAAGAGCTGATGGGAAGGTACAGTCAAGGCCTACATAATTCACATACAACTTTTTTTTTTATGTGAGAGAACAGACAAAGTTTGTACACATGCAGTTTTACTGCAAAATGTGGTGCATTACCTGCTATTTTTTGTGTTGCTATATTGCATGCATCCCAGTCAGTGAGCACTGATTTTTGATTGACAGAAAATGGGATGAGAAACTTCTGGTAGAGGGAACACAGTTCTTAGAAGAAGAAATGTATGTGCCCCTACTGCCCCCGGTGGACGGGAAGAGTATCGCAAGACTTTAGTACTCCGCTTCTTTTTCAAGTTTTACATGCAAGTGCTGCTGGAGATCCAACAAAAGGTATGATTGTGCTAATCATTAGTTTAAAAGCAGGACAATTGACTTCATTCCTAATTAAATTGTTTTTTATCTTGTCGTTAAAGGAGGTTGGCATGAATGATTTGCCATTAGAATATCTCAGCGCATTAAAACCCTTCAAAAATGAGGTGCCACAAGGAAACCGCTCATTCCAGGTAGGCAGACCCCTAGTTACACAAAAACAAAATAAAGCTTGCATTTTTATATCAAGTGTGTTTAACAACTTCATCAACTAATCATTACCAATGAAATTACAGCTTGTACCAGAGACTCAGTCTTCTAGTGACCCGGTGGGACGTCCCAATGTACATCAGGCTGCCCTTCAGCAGGTGACAGGAGAAGCTGTGTATTATGATGACATCCCTTCTGTTAAAGGAGAACTGTTTGTTTCCATGGTAACCAGCACCAGGGCTCATGGAAAGATCATGTAAGTGGAATGTAATTCATTCAATATTTAATGAATAATAGATTTAAAAAAACAAAACGTTGATCAGTCTAATTCAGTTTATTTTTCCCAACCCAATTACACATTCCCGAAATTGAACACCAACACAAGACAAAGAATCAGCTCATTCCATTATTCATCTACAGACACATGATACAAATAAAAAAAAAAAAACTCATCTTTAGCATCCATACAGCTTGTTGATCCTCAGGATGTCAGTGTTGGACATTCCCTGCCTCTGTCCAATTTCCACCGTCTCATCAGGAATGGGAGTGATGGTTTCCAGGCCAGGCTGGATGGTGAAGGCTGTTTTTCCATAGTGCATGATGGAGCCATAGTCGTATGGAGTGTTTTGGTTGTTGGTGTTTTGTTTCTGGAAGTTGTAGGCCGTATCAGGAGAGATGTTCTCCCAGTTGATCTTGACGTACTTGTCGCGATCGCTCCTGGTTTGCTCGTGGTTGAAGCCCAGGGCATGATTGAGCTCATGCTGAACGATGCCGTGATACACACAGCCGTTCCTGTTGAGGGAGACCACCTGTTTGCCACCAGTTCTACCAAGAGAAGAGAAGCACCTGAGAGCAGAGAGGAAATAAAGGGGTAAATAGTATCAATGTTTTGGACTAAGGCCAGTTAAATGTTTTTGCTTTTGTATGATTGTTCTCACCGATCTTTGTTCTCAATACTGATGTAGTCGGTCTGAGTTGATCTGGCCACAAAGCGGATGCGGGTTTTGGAGTGAAAGGAGGACATGGCGTTCGCAATCACTGATCTGTCATAATAGGCTGCAAACAAAAAGGCCGACAACTTTAAAATGAGATCTACATGAATGATAGATATATTCAATGAATGAAGGAGATTCACTTACAGAATTCACTGCTCACTTTGTAAGGGACCTCCACTATGTTGTTAGAGTTTTTCTTCCAGAAACAGTTGTTGTTTAAGCAGTAGAGAGCATTTCTGGTTTTGGGAAACACCAGATCTCCTTCAATCAAGACTTCAGAAGATCCTGTATTTAAAGAATTAGAAATGTCCAGGTTTTTTATTTTTTTAAATAAATCATCTGTTGGGTTTACAGGAATATACTTGGTGCCTCACCATTGTTGGAGCCCAAAATCTGTGTAGTGATGTCAACATTTTCTGGTAGAGGTATGGACACATCTTCATAACTTGGTTCCTGTTTATGGAAGTAGAAGAATTACATGTTACTAGTGATAAAAGTTCATCTTCTGAGTCCCTGGAGAGACCAGACAGGATCTTACCATGAAATAAGATGCCTGTGAGATGCCAAACAGCAGCAGCAGAATGGAGAGGGAGGCTCTTGTGTCCATGTTGTCTCAGTGTGTAGAGATGTTCAGGATGCTCCTGTGCTGAGCTTTGGTGTCTTTGTGCTGTCAGACCTGGACTTTATATTCTCCTGAGTAGGTGGGTCTACTGGGGATTATGGGTAGGGTCTTAGTGTCCAGAGACTAATGTGTGTAACTAAAGGGAGGAAACTCTGACCTCACCTGTTAGTCCAACAACACTGAAATTGACATGCTGCAATTTTTTGACGTCCCAAAACAGTGGTATACAGGGAGTATCCACAACACTTTAAATACTTTATTGAGACAGATGCTTTTGTGAGAGAACATCTCATTTGACACATCCAAAAAATGTTAAAACAGTACTCTGATTTTACAATTCTTAAGTTACAGTATATTCGTGTTAGTGACTCAAATACTAATGGATCATCCTCATGTTAAAGAAAATAAGATAGAAAAGTAGTACTGAAGGTAACTAACACATGGGATAGACATTAAAAAGAAAAATTATTTTTCCACAAGCCAACAATCATAGAGTTAAGTAGAAAAATCTGATTGTGCTAGTTGCATTGTGTTAAGCTGCGTCAGTGAGTACTAGTTTCTTTCTGGCAGACAACGGGATTTGAAACTTCTAGTAGATGGAACACCAGAGTGGGGAGGAGTACCACAGTTCTCAAAATTTTACCTTTTGTTCTAATTAGTCAAAATGTGATTATGTTTGTCTGCTGAGGATTTTCTCAGTCAAAACTGCCAGGTTTTGTTATCAGTAAATATCTTGATACTTTGCGGATATCACTGTTAATTTTGACATCACTGTTAAGTTATGGCTACTAAATGACTTCAAACTCACACTTCTAAAAATTATTTTGATTAAGAAATACGATTTTGAGTAAGAAATATGAGGCTCATGTTTCATCTTGAAGTTTTATTAGCTTTATTTATCCCACAAGTTTTGGAAATTCAAAATCATAAAAGACAAAGACCATCACCTCATTACATTATTAATCTGTGGATAGGTAAACCATATTAAATTATCTTAAACCACACATCCATACAGCTTGTTGATCCTCAGGATGTCGAGTTTAGACAAATCCTGCCTCTGTCCGATTGCCACTGTTGCATCAGGAATGGGAGTGATGGTTTCCTTCCCAGCCTGGGTGGTGAAGGCTGTTTTTCCATAGTGCATGATGGAGCCGTAGTCATATGTGGTGTTTTGATTGTTGGTGTTCCGTATTTGGAAGTTGCTGGCCTTCTCAGTTGGGATGTACTCCCAGTTGATCTTAACATACTGGTCGCGATCACTCCTGGTATGCTCGTGGTAGAAGCCCAGAGCATGATTGAGCTCATGCTGAATGATTCCATGATACACACAACCGGTCCTTTTGAGGGAGACCAGCTGTTTGCCACCAATTCTACCAAGATAGGAGTAGCACCTAAGAAAAAAGAGAAAAAGAGAATATTCCACAAATCTTTGTTAAAATGTTACACTTTGTGAAAGAGTTTCTGCTAAAGACCAATTAAATGTTTCTTCCTCACCCATCTTTGTTCTCAATACTGATGTAGTCAGTCTGATTTGATCTGGGTATGAAGCGAATACAAGTCTTGTTGTGAAAGGTAGACATGGCATTCTGTATTACTGAGATGTCAGTAGAGGCTGCAAACAAAAAGTATCACGTTTTAAAATACGATTTACACTATAGACATATTTTCAATGACTGAAGCTGATTCACTTACAGTATTCACTGCTCACTATGTAAGGGACCTCCACTAGGTTGCTAGAGTTTCTCTTCCAGAAACAGTTGTTGTTTAAGCAGTAGAGAGCATTTTTAGTTTTGGGAAACACCACATCTCCTTCAATCAGGTGTTCGGCAGATCCTGTAATTACGTTATTAAGTAATTAACGTTCAACCACATTTTAAATATATTCCCTGATTTTGTGAAACCCTTTAAAGGAATCTGCAAGATGCCTGACCCTTGTTGGTCTCCAAAAACTTTGTAGTGACATCCACATTTCCAGGTATGGGTAGGAATGCATTAGGAGGGCCAGGCTTCTAATTATGAGAAAGAAAGAAAAAAAAACAGTTATATTATTCTTACAATGAAAGTGCATCATCCCAGTGTATTGAGAGACTAGTCTAGAGTCTTACCCTGACAGGATTCGCCAAAGAGATGCCAACCAACAGCACCAGAATGGAGAGGGAGGCTCTTGGGTCCATGTTGTCTCCGTGTGTAGAGATGTTCAGGATGCTGCTGTGCTGAAATCTGGTGTCTGCAAGCTGTTGAATCTGAACTTTATATTCACCTATGTAGGTGGGTCAACCAGGCGTTGAGACTCTGATTGTAAAGGAAGGAGTGTCTGAACTCACCTGTTAATCCAAGAACTTGCACTACCAGAGACGGCACAGATTGTTTTACTAATCCACTGAAATTAACAAATGTAATTTTTTAATTGCATGATAAGACCCAAAACTGTGGTAAACAGGGAGTGCAGGCAAAACTTTAAGTGCTTTCTCAAGACAGTACAAAAAAAAAAAAAATGCATCTGTCATGTGTGTCGTCATGAATTGGGGAGTAGAGGTCATAGTCCAGCTCATAATGATTTAGTATTTAGAACCAACTAACTGTACTCTTTTATTATATCATTTATTCCTATATTCCTTTAGTCCTAACCACTTTAATACGTCTTTTCCAAGCAAAGGGTACAGTAGCTCATTTCTTGGTAAATATTCACAATAGAATCCAAGTTACTTTTGCAAAAAAGTAACATTTATAACTTTCCTTTTTTTTTTTTTTTTTACTTCAAAACTTTTTATTGGTATTTTGTGTGACAATACAGATTGGTATAATGACAACAAGGTAAACAATAAGATATTGTCCATTATTAATCCCTTCCACGATCCCCCCATTCATATTAACTCAGATGGACAGAGAAACAATGATAAAAACCCCATCAATAAATGAATAATAGCAAGTAAAACAAAATAGATATAAGTAACTAATAAATACGTTTAAAAAAGTCCCTTCTAACAGATGACAAATATTACATGTTGCCAGTTGCAGGCGCACAAGGTAGGCCTTTAATATTTTCCAAAAATGGATCCCGAGTCTTATAAAAGGATTTAAGTAAGCCAGAGAGTGAACATCTTAAACAGTAGAAAATATCCTGTATCCATCTGTCACGTGTCGGGGGTGAAGTGTGCTTCCACTTAAAGGGATACTCCACCCCCAAATGAAAATTTTGTCATTAATCACTTACTCCCATATCGTTCCAAACCCCTAAAAGCGTTGTTCATCTTCGGAACACAATTTAAGATATTTTGGATGAAAACAAGGAGGCTTGTGACTGTCCGATTGACTGCCAAGTAAATTACACTGTCAAGGTTCAGAAAAGTATGAAAGACATCGTCAGAATAGTCCATCTGCCATCAGTGGTTCAACCATAAAGTTATGAAGCGACGAGAATACTTTTTGTATGCGAAGAAAACAAAAATAACGACTTTATTCAACTATTCGTCTCCTCTGGGTCTCTCTGCATCACCGTAGCACCATTTTGGAGAATATCCGCTGGACGCAAGCAGCGTACGAAGAAAACAAAAATAATGACTTTATTCAACAATTCGTCTCCTCTGTGTCTCTCCGCATCACCGTAGCGCTATTTTGGAGAATAACCACTGAACGCAAGCAGCGTACCCTCCTCTGTGTCAGCTGCAAAACAAGGATACGTTTTCTACGTGTATTTATGCATATTTAACATTACGCTTTGATTTGAACGAAAAAAGCGCATCCGTGCATCGCGGCTGACACAGAAGAGCGTACACTGCTTGCGTTCTTAAAAGTAAAAGTATTCTCGTCGCTTCATAAAGTTACGGTTGAACCACTGATGACAGATGGGCTATTCTGACGATGTCTTTCATACTTTTCTGGGCCTTGACAGTGTAATTTACTTGGCAGTCAGTGGGATAGTCACAAGCCTCCCGGTTTTCATCCAAAATATCTTAAATTGTGTTCCGAAGACGAACAAAGCTTTTACGGGTTTGGAATGACATGGGGGTAAGTCATTAATGACAAAATTTTCATTTTGGGGTGGAGCTCATCTGGCCAAGATCGTAGTAAAAGCAACAACTTCACTATCTCGGGCTGTCAGACCAGGTCTAAGGGATACCTAAAAAAGGGCTAACAAGGGATCAGGGTCTATATTAGTGTTGAGAGCTTTTTTAAGTGTATCATATACACTTAACCAGAAAGTTGCCATCTGTGGACACGTCCAAAACATATGCAGATGATCAGCAGGTGAAAGCTTGCAGCGGTTACAGGCAGCGCTCCTGTCTGGGAAAATTGTTTCCATTGGGCATTGGTGAAGTGAGCTGCATTAAACCATGCCTAGCACATAAAGAACAGGAGTGTACCTGGCTCAAGATGTTATGCCATAGATCCTCTGTTATAGTAACTCCTAGGTTGTGCTCCCAGGTATCTTTAAGAGTGTCAGTAGGGTCCACATTAATTGAATTTATTAAATTATAAATGACTGAGATTAGATGCTTATGGTTGATATTCAAATCAAGAAAATGGTCAATGTGCGTTTCAGGAAGACGTTTAGGAAAGTGAGGGAACTGCTTCTGTATAAAGTGTTTGATTTGGAAGAACCAAAATAAGTGATGACTGGGTAAATTATACATTTTAGATAAGGAGAAAGCCTTTTTTTATTTTTTTTTAGGCTAATACAAGATGATGTAGTATGCGTGAGTATGATGTGTATTTTAGTATGTGTCATGCTCAGCCCACTCCGAGACTTACATTTTAAAAACGTCATAATGCATTTAAAAAGAAAATAAATCTAAGTGATTTAGTGGAATCCAGTTGTACTTGTTATTTGTGACAAAAAAAAAAAAGAAAATCTGGGCGTTGACCAAGAGTAACGGATGATTTGCTCTGCCCTGGAGCTTAAATGTGTGTCTGCAATAAGCTTTGTTTTGTTATGACAATCAGCGCACACCGTTTCATGCTAACATACGTAATTGCTCCCCATCTATGTCAGAGGACAGAAGAAAGGCTAAGGAAACGTGTCTTCTGATCATTTATGAAATCAGACATTTCATTTTAAAGAGAAAAAAAACAATTTTTACTGCATGTTCATTTTTTTTTATTAACTTGATTTTTCCTTAGCCACATATTACTGAAATTTAACACCAACAAAAGACCATCACCTCATTTGATTCTTAATTTACGGGAATGTGAACTACATTAAATTATCTGACACACCACATACATATAAAACTCATCTTTAGCATCCATACAGCTTGTTGATCCTCAGGATGTCAGTGTTGGACATTCCCTGCCTCTGTCCAATTTCCACCGTCTCATCAGGAATGGGAGTGATGGTTTCCAGCCCGGGCTGGATGGAGAAGGCAGTTCTTCCATAGTGCATGATGGAGCCATAGTCGTATGGAGTGTTTTGGTTGTTGGTGTTTTGTTTCTGGAAGTTGTAGGCCGTATCAGGAGAGATGTTCTCCCAGTTGATCTTGACGTACTTGTCGCGATCGCTCCTGGTTTGCTCGTGGTTGAAGCCCAGGGCATGATTGAGCTCATGCTGAACGATGCCGTGATACACACAGCCGTTCCTGTTGAGGGAGACCACCTGTTTGCCACCAGTTCTACCAAGAGAAGAGAAGCACCTGAGAGCAGAGAGGAAATAAAGAGCTTAAATATATATAAAAAAAATTGGACTTTGGACAAAGGCCTTATGAATGTTTCTTGTTAATATTGTATGATTGTTCTCACCCATCTTTGTTCTCAATACTGATGTAGTCGCTCTGAGTTGATCTGGCCACAAAGCGGATGCAGGTTTTGGAGTGAAAGGTGGACATGGCATTTGCGATAACTAATTTGTTATTATAGGCTGTAAACAAAAAGGGCCACAGATTTAAAATGAGATCTACATGAATCATAGATTTGTTCAATGATTGAAGGACATTCACTCACAGAATTCACCGCTCACTATGTAAGGGATCTCCACTATGTTGTTAGAGTTTTTCTTCCAGAAACAGTTGTTGTTTAAGCAGTAGAGAGCATTTCTGGTTTTGGGAAACACCAGATCTCCTTCAATCAAGACTTCAGAAGATCCTGTATTTAAAGTGAAACATACTGATTAAATAACTGAAAATATTTGTAAGTCTTGTTAACATTTTTCCACTATTTTGTGAAACTCATTGATGGCTTTACTGAGTTGATCTGGCCACAAAGCGGATGCAGGTTTTGGAGTGAAAGGTGGACATGGCGTTCGCAATCACTGATTTCTCATAATAAGCTGCAAACGAAAGGGGCCACAGCTTTACAATTTGATTTACATGAATGATATATATGTTCAATGAATGAAGGAGATTCACTCACAGAATTCACTGCTCACTGTACTGGATAGGAAAGTAAAAACCAAACCCTGGACCATCAATGTGTGAAGAAAAACATCAGATTATTCAAACTCTGTAATGCCTCACTTAAACAAGCCGTCACTTCCTTTTCATTGAGACTTTGAGCTCATAAACTGGATATCAGGTCAAACTCTTAACCTCAATTTACATGTCGGGGACTTCTACCTTCTTTAATATTTTTATTATGCAGTTAGTGTTTTATAAAAGCAATAAGGAACTTGCTTAGTCAATTGTAGGATGTAGATTAATTCACATTTATTATAATAGCTGTTAAAGCAAAGCCTAAATGTCAAGTGAACTGATTTATGTGAGATGAAATTAAGATGTGTTAATCATAAGCGTGAATAACTATAAATTGTTCTTGATACATGATTGCATGCAGAGCTTCTTTTGTTTGTTTTTTTAGTAGATTACTTATCGTTCAGCAAACAGCTGATAATAACTGATGTTAAATCAGGTCTTGTGTCTACATAAATATAATAAATGTTGTGTGATTTGATAAGAGCAACTCGATAGCTTTAAATCAGAATAATGTTTTCATATGTTCAGAGCCCACGGCTGAGCCGGTCCAGAAGTTGATCCACTTTGTGCAACCTACCGAAAACAAAATTATATTAATATATTTCAATTATGACAATCAAATAATAAGGATTAAATGATTTTTTACCACATTTATATTTATTAAGTATTTGTTTAATCTAGATTTGGACTCAAAAAAATGGGTTAATGTAACTCGCGTACCATCTTTGTGAAGTGTGTGGCACAGGCCAGACATGCCCGCTCTGGGGTCGCAGGGCTGTTCAGCTGGAAGGGGCCGGTTAAATCTGCATCTTTTCGAGCTGCAGTCACAGCGTCTTTAATAGCGAAGAATACACAACTGCCCAGAAAAACAGTCGGCTCTCCGATTCCCTAAAACAAGAGGATGAGAATGCTTTAGTTTGCAGTGATTTTACGAAAAATCATAACTAGGGTGCAGTATTAGGTTTGAATGCAATTAGATGTGAAGTAAACCACAAGGATTCCACAAAATCAAAATAAATGGACTCTAAAGTGACCTGAAAGTATAGTACAGTAGCAGATATCTATAATAAGGAGAAGATGAGTGAATCACCTTTGATGAATAGATGGCGTGAGGGTTGGATGAGCCGGCTAAAAGGTAGACGTTAAACTTCAGAGGGACATCACAGAAGGACGGGATCTTGTACTGGCCTGGTCCACGTGTGTACAGAACACCAGACGGAGAAAACTTGAGCTCCTCCATGGTGTAGAGACCCAGACCCTGCATGAATGCTCCCTCAATCTAACACAGACATACATATTATATGAGTAAATGCATATACGTATATGCAAGTAGTCTCTCATCCTCACCGAGGCAGCATTTATTTTAACAAAAATACAGTAAATGCTGTAATATTGCAAAATATTACTACAATTTAAATAAACTGTTTTCCATTTGATCCCAGCTGTGTGACGTCCCTCCTCAGCTTAATGTCCATCTGCTGAGGAACGCAGACAATCCTCATGCCATCTACTCCTCAAAGGTAAGACAAAAAACCCTGAATGCCAACACAGCAAGTTGAAATAAAATCAAAGCTGTTTTAAGTAAAAATAAATAGCAAATAACTAGTAATATTTACCTTTCAGTGATAATTGCAGACATAACAATCACCAAAAGTTACGTCTAGGCTTCTATTATTGCGAAACTCTTCAGGTCAGGCCGGTTCACGCCAGACTTCAATCGTTTGAGCACATTAAACGACATTTGCAACCTCTTTTACTTCAGTAATCCGACATTCTGAACAAAACAAGATATTTATGCACAGAGTAATTTTAATTTCGGATGAAATATTAGTTATAAAGGTATTCTTTGTTTTTTTTTAGGGGATCGGGGAGCCGTCTGTGTTTTTCGGCTGCACTTTGTTCTTTGCCATTAAAGAAGCGATAGCAGCTGCACGGAGAGAGAGAGGCCTGAGCGACAGTTTCCCTTTCTCTTCTCCTGCTACTGCGGAAAAGATACGTATAGCCTGTGAAGACTGCTTTACAAGGATGGTGGGTGAACAGTGTTAATACAGTAAATTCATATTCTTAATTATAACAAAAAAGTTTTTATTTAATATATCATAATACCACTATAATCTAATACATTTAATAGATACGATTTTATTTGTTATATTATTATACATTATTTCAGGTTTATCGGTTTTGGCTCCTAAAAATAAATTTACAAGTTTATCGTTTAAATATCACTCTTTCTTACAGATTCCACTGGATAGGAAAGTAAAAACCAAACCCTGGACCATCAATGTGTGAAGAAAAACATCAGATTATTCAAACTCTGTAATGCCTCACTTAAACAAGCCGTCACTTCCTTTTCCATTTTTTTTTTTTTTTTTTCTGTGATAGCAAAAGCAGAATTTTCAGCAGCCATTACTTGAGTCACATGATCCTTCAGAAATCATTCTAATATGATTAGGTGCTCAGGAAACAGTTCTTATTGTTATCAATGTTGAAAACATCTTAATATTTTTTGTGGAAAACAAAATAAATTGTAAGCAATTTTCTAAGGTAGTGTATATGGGTCAATATCCCATATGTAATGTAATGTAATGTAATATAATATAATATAATAAATAGCCCATATGTATAATATAATATAATAAATTAAACAATAATAAAATGCTAAACAAAATTATTATAATGTTTACATTTAATAAAATTGATGACAATTAGGAACAAAAGATATTACAATTATTAAAAATACATATATTTTGCTCAATTTACTCTTGGACCTGACACAAGGGGGAGCTAACACTTCTGTTACTGGGCAATGGTGATTAATAAAAAGAAATATTGGCTAATAATCAGACATATTTATTAATCACTGGTGTATAGATTATATATTTTGCTATTAAATAAAAATTAATTTCTATTAAGAGAGGAAACATCGTAGAGATCATCTTACCTGACCAATGTCAATGGACGGATTTATACTTCTGCCGATATCAACAACAATATCAGTCCTCAAGGTCTATGAAGAAAATATATAGTATGTCAGATGAGTTTTACAGTGACTAGACAAATAGCAGAAAATGTACATGCCACAAATCTTCTGCATCATATCTGGATTTACCCTGTACTCTCCAGTCAAACAGTCCAGCTCAACCTCACTGCAGCCCACCGCATATGTGAAGTAAGCGTACGGCTTGCCTTCCTGCTTCTCCCAGTCCATGTCTAGATCGTGACCTCTGAAAACAGACAAAACTCACTAAGCATAAAACAAAACCTCCATGTTTTGTGTAGTTTTAAGCCTTTGTTTGCTTCTTTGATGATGCACTGAAGATCACACTGTTGACAAACAACTACCACTTTAATGTCTCAAAGTACATTTAAAAAACAAAAACGCTCCTTTTAAATGAAATTTGGGTGATTTACCTGTAGTATCCTGTGGCTGACAGACTGATCTTCTCCAAAAATGCTGTTGTTATCTTTAAAGACATAAAAAAATAAATACAAAAATAAAACACATTAAATATATCAAAAATATAATATCTAAAAATATATAATATATAATGCATTTAATAAAAATACAAAAATTAAACATGGTCTGTAACACATGGCTTTGAGTAACTTACTGCTTTTGTATAAAAGGAGCAATAGTAATATAATAAAAAACACCAATATTTAATAATAAATAGATAAACAATTGTATTAAATTTAATATTAAAAAATATTAAATGTGTAAATAATAAATTACAATCAAACTGAATCTTCCACCAAATAATATAGTTAATTTACCTAACTGTAGATGATATTAATATATAATTATTAATACAAATCAAATAATGTGCAACTATTTCAGAACTGTACTGAACGTGGCTGATTCTATCAGATTATTATTATTATTTTTTGAATGCTTTTTCCAGTCAAACAGTCCAGCTCAACCTCACTGCAGCCCACCGCATATGTGAAGTAAGCGTACGGCTTGCCTTCCTGCTTCTCCCAGTCCATGTCTAGATCGTGACCTCTGAAAACAGACAAAACTCACTAAGCATAAAACAAAACCTCCATGTTTTGTGTAGTTTTAAGCCTTTGTTTGCTTCTTTGATGATGCACTGAAGATCACACTGTTGACAAACAACTACCACTTTAATGTCTCAAAGTACATTTAAAAAACAAAAACGCTCCTTTTAAATGAAATTTGGGTGATTTACCTGTAGTATCCTGTGGCTGACAGACTGATCTTCTCCAAAAATGCTGTTGTTATCTTTAAAGACATAAAAAAATAAATACAAAAATAAAACACATTAAATATATCAAAAATATAATATCTAAAAATATATAATATATAATGCATTTAATAAAAATAAAAAAATTAAACATGGTCTGTAACACATGGCTTTGAGTAACTTACTGCTTTTGTATAAAAGGAGCAATAGTAATATAATAAAAAACACCAATATTTAATAATAAATAGATAAACAATTGTATTAAATTTAATATTAAAAAATATTAAATGTGTAAATAATAAATTACAATCAAACTGAATCTTCCACCAAATAATATAGTTAATTTACCTAACTGTAGATGATATTAATATATAATTATTAATACAAATCAAATAATGTGCAACTATTTCAGAACTGTACTGAACGTGGCTGATTCTATCAGATTATTATTATTATTTTTTGAATGCTTTTCACATTTTAGAGAACAATCCCCCAACCCAGCAAATCGGAGAGAAAAAAAAAAAATGTACTAATGTATTGATACATATATGCATATATATATATATATATATATATATACCCACAAAGTGTACATATACACCTTCATAAACATAAATCGTTCATACTTGTGTACCTATACAAAAACACATACAGACATCTCTACATATACAGAATCATTAAAAAAAAAAAAAAAAAATTCTTTCCAATACCAATAAATACCCAATTATGGAAAAATAAAATTGTTACGCACTGCTATATTTGATCAAATTAACCACACCACTTAAAGAAGGTGGTTAAATTCAGTTATCATTGGTCACCTTCCAGATATTCAAAGAAGGACTTCCAAATCTGTACGAATCTCTTTGGTTTACCCGCAATCTCATATCTAATCTTTTCCATATGTAACACATTATTGAACTCTGTAAGTCACGTCTCAAATTTAGGTACAAACTCTTTGCTCCACATCAACACAATTGTCTTTTTTGCTATGGTCATCCCATATTGAACTGTCTGGATTTGATTGAAACTATAGTTCTCTATATTATCCTAATATCGCAATGAGAGGGTCATGAGGAAAATCCATCTTAAATACTTTTGAATAGAAACAAAACACCTCAGTCCAAAATGTACAAATTTTTGGGCAAAACCAAAATAAATGAGCCAACAATATAAAAAAAAATATATATATATATATATATAATAAAATAAAGTATAATAAAACATAATTAAAGCAAAATAAAATATATAAAATATCTATACATATAAAAATATATACAGCTCCTTACTCCTACAAGGAATTGGAACAAACTTTTTTGTACATGTTTATCTGCCTGAATCTACCAAATTATTTATTTAAAAAATATATCTACAAAATAAATAAATATATATACATATATTACATAAAATAGTTAAAATGTCTAGCTAATTTATTTAAGGCCATTTTTGTTTCAAAACGATTTCTATGTGTAACTGAGCAGATATAAAACATACTTGTGTAAATGCTGGGTGCTGAGTGGACAAATAAACTTTCATCTCCTTCTCTTCCCCAATTGGAATGACCAGAAAACTCTGTGTTTCCAAGTAGAAATGCTCCTGTCCTCCAATCCGAATCTCTCCTATGAAGCATGTAGAACCATGTTAAAGAACATGAATGAGGTAATCAGAAAGGAAGTGCACAATCTTACCTTCATACACTTGTTCAGCCTCTCTCAAACCCTTTTCCACATCTCCTCGCTCAATCTTTCTCCTAGGTAGGAAGAAAGACTCTTTTTCGATGGCCTCCTGAAAACAAGATCCAAAAGCAGCTCTATAAGAACAGAATATACAGTTAGGTGAGAATAAAAATTAGAGCAGCTAGATCATTTCTTCTCACCTCCACAGTGAAGATGCGATACTGCAGATCTTCATAGCTGATATTCACCGCAGCTGCCCCACGTTTAGCGTGTGCTTTGGAATCGGCAACCACAGCGCAAACCATCTGACCAACACAAGTCACCTGAGGATGCAGAAGAGATTGCAAATTGTGTCTTATTTTGAAGAATTTTAATACACAATTCAAATTCATACTTAAAACAAATACCTTACATAAAAATAACAATAAATAATACACAGACCTCATCTTCAGCCAGCAGTTCTTCATCATATCCTATGAAGGTTCTGAACCTTTTGCCTGGTATGTCTTTAGCAGTGATCATGTCCACCACACCGGGCAGCTTTAGAGCTTCACTAAAGTCAATATGACTGTGACGGTAAGAGAATGCACCCTACAGACCTCATCTTCAGCCAGCAGTTCTTCATCATATCCTATGAAGGTTCTGAACCTTTTGCCTGGTATGTCTTTAGCAGTGATCACGTCCACCACACCGGGCAGCTTTAGAGCTTCACTAAAGTCAATATGACTGTGACGGTAAGAAAATGCAACCATTTAGGTATGAAGTTACTCATTTGTTCCATTGCTGGTTTCAATTTAGTGTCAAAGTAATGAGCAACCATGACTTATTAATTAATAAATAAATGAACATTAATTTCCTTATCAGCAAAGGCTATATTCATGATAAGAAACTAATTAATAAATATTTATTTCTTGATTGCCATATTAGCATTAGTCTACATTTATCACAATAAATAAATAATCATCTCCATATCAGCATGAAATGTTATATTTATGCCATTAAATAAATTAATAAATAAAAATGTTCATTGCCATATCAGTAAAGGCTATGTTCATGACCATATATGTATTTATTAATTTATTTCCACATCATCATTGAATGAATTAATGAATGAAGACATATCATTGACATATCAGTTTTAAAGGCTATATTCATGACAATTAAAAATATTTATTGCCATTTCACCATTGTAGGCTATATTTACGACAACAAATAAATAAAAATGCAATGTCATATCAGCATCAAAAGCTATTTTCATGACAATAAATAAACAAATAAAAAATTTAGAACTCCATGTTTGAGATTTAATTTAATTTGATTTAATTTATTTATTTAGTCATTTAGCAGACGCTTTTATCCAAAGCGACTTGCAAATGAGGACAATAAAAGCAGTCAAAACTTAACAAAAGAGCAACAATATATAAGTGCAAATGACAAGTCTCGGTTAGCCTAACGCAGTACACGTATATATATATATATATATATATATATACACACACACACATACACATACACATATACATATACATATACACACACACACACACATAGTTGTGTTGCATGTTCTGAAAGAAAGGGCCTGATCTGATTTAATTTTCATTGTATTAAATTTGTATGATAAATTAAAAGTAAAAAAAAAAATTGTAATTAAAAATATTTTTTGAATGGTTTTTAAGTTGTTTATGCAAAGTGTCTTACATGATCTTGGCGTGTGGCCTGGAGCTTGTCACGATCACGAGGAAAAGTTCACCGTCAGTTTGCGGTAGGTCATCACAGTATTCGGCCTCTCCTGTAGCTTGACTCAGAGCTGTCCGGTGCATCATGGGTCGGCCCACCGGATCTTGAGCCGACTGACCCTCCAAGACATTCTGCACACATAAAACACACTACCTGATGTTTACCTTCTATAAGTTCAGTGCTTTTGCTTTTTGCTGGCTTTTAATAAAAAAACAGATGCAAACAAGAAATAATAGGTAGAGAAAAAAGAAACAGGTTTTGGAATGTTGCAAGCAGGATTTGAACACAAATTTCCGATTTGAGCACCATGAGACCATGATTTTGCCCATAACAGTATTGGTTCATACCTTTTCCTTCAGGTACTGGAGGACGAGCAGGTTGAATTTAAAAAACAAGCTCAAGGTCAGGGATCTGCGGAAATCCACTTTCCCGCCTGGTGCCGACGGCCCAAGTTTGATCTCATCAACCAGCGTGCTGTACGCATCACTTAACGTCGCCTCCTCCCAAGGTCTTCGAGAAAAAAAAAAAAGTCAAAGCACAAAAACAACGCAAACTATTGCAACTTAAAAAACAATGCAACCTATTATGCAACTTTTACTCCCATCCCAGAGGCAATGCAAAAAAGAAAAAAAAAAAACTATACTAAGCATTACGCAAACTAACTTTTACTCCAATACCAGAGGAGATACAATAAAAAAAAAAAATAAAAAAAAAAACAAAGCATTAGATGACTCAGTTTTTTCTCGTATCCCAGAAGAAATGCAACTCAAAAACCAAAAACAAAAAACAAAGCAAAGTATTACGCAAATTATTAGCCAACTTAACTTTTACTCCATTCCCTCAAAAAACAACGCAACGAATTGGACAATTTAACTTTTGCTCCATTCCCAGAGAAAGTACTGCAAAAAATGCAATTCAAAAAACAACTGAAGTATCACACAATTTAAATTTTACTCCACAAAACATAATTTACTAATACTCTAATTTCATAGGAAACAAAACTTAAACAAATAATAATAATAAATAAATAACAAATTAATTTCATACCTTCCTACAATCTGTTGGCATGCGCGTTCAGCACTGAGGATGGTGGCTCCCACTCCTCCATAATAAATACTGATCTCCTTCACTACATTTGAGTTCTCGTTGAACCAAACGCGCATCCCAGCATTCACCGTAGCTAGTGCGCTCTCCTTACGCGGGGCATGTCGGAAGGCATGGACAATCTCGTTCTGGGGGAAAAAAAAAAAACATGATACTTTTGCAAACAATGTGCAAAGCACTGAAACTAGCCGACGGTTCGTTTCTTACCTGTCTTGTAGCTGGAATAAAAACGGACAACACTATCTCGTCTGGTTTTAGAATTGTCTTTGCAAATCCAAGGAAAAAGTCTTTATCAATTGACACCCTCCTTCGTCCATCTGTAATGGATATTTGGGTAGAAAAGTGAGAAGCCTGTCAGGCAAACATGCTTGAAAAACTGTATGCATGTAAACTAAAAATACACAAAAAAATCTAGAAATATATAAAAACTAATAAAAAAAAATCACAAAAGCACACAAACTAAAACTAAAATTAAGATGAAAACCGAATATATAGAAATCTAATTCAAAATATAAATAAATACTAGTGTATAAATAGAAAATAAACAAATAAATAAATAATTAATAAAAAAAAATAACCTGCCTTCGTGAACAGCAAAATCTGCTCATATGCAAAAACACACATACCCTCTGGTTTTTGTGTAACCTTGAACAGTTCTGGTACTTGTGTTGGTGATATTATTACAGGATGAAAGATACCCTTGAACTTCATATCTAGACCTGTAAAGTAAAGTAAAGTAAAATAAATTTATTCACACATCTGCCAAGGATAAATCCTTATTAAACAACAATGGGGTAAAACATCACAGTGGCTGAAAATGTCAGATCAGCAGACAAAAATTAGAGTTTACTCCATTGGAGTTTATTAGGTTTGGCCTGATATGCCCATATGCAACCTATGTTAGTGTTGCCCAAGACAAGAGGGGCTTGTGGGTAATCAGCCTTCAGCTGGAGCAGCTCATCTAGAGATCCAGGGTTGATCCAGGTCATTCTCTCCCCACAAAACCTCTGAGTGGTTTGGTCCTTGACCTCTGCCAATCTCTAAACACCAAAAAGCAGAATAGACCATGATTACACAACATCCAAAAGTGTTGTTTAGCTGATAACAACATTTGAACTTCAGACAGGCAGCATATCGAAGCCTAAAATAGAATTAATAACAAACTAGAACCGTATGGTGACCTTGTTAAACCTTGTTAGAATTTGCTTAAACATTAAACTTAATTTAAAGGGGTCATATGATGTTGCTAAAAAGAACATTAT
>NW_015548207.1:1394014-1397078 GCF_001515605.1 Sinocyclocheilus anshuiensis | reverse complement strand
CCTCATTTAATCCTCTAGGGGACAACGTGTCTAGTGTATAAATCCAAAAGGCTTCGCGCTGTAAAAGCAATTTATTGATATCACCTCCGCGACGCGGACACTTCACTACTTCAATACCTATGTACTGAAGAGTGGAAACTGAGTGTCTTGAATCTGCAAAGTGCTGTGCTACCGGACTTTTTGGATCGCGATGTCTAATTGCACATCGATGTTCAGAGATGCGAGTTTTTAGAGGTCTGCTAGTCTTACCAATATAACATAAACCACAAGGGCAACGCAACAGGTAAATGACATTAGCCATCTTACATGAAATAGTGCCTCGAATTTTAAAAAATATATAATAAACGCTAGGTGGTTATTGATTTGTATTTATGTACCTAGGCAGGCATCAATTAATGTTATTAAACAATATATTGATAATTATATTCGTGTATTTTGCATAGCTTTATATGTTTTTGATTTATTTTTATTTCTTATTTTGGTTTCTATGTTTTTCTCCTTGGTTGATATGTTATTGTTTTGGTATTATTATCATCATGATAATATTGTACGGTCATGTGACCTTTGATCATCTGGAGGTAGGCCTATAAAGATTGGGATATCAGTGTTGTTCATTTGTCTGATGAAGAGCCTGCGTGCTAGAAAAGTCACATATGCTATGTGACAGTTTTTTTAAAAAATAAATTTTTTGATACTTTTGGAGCTTTGGTGTTGCCGACTTTACATCCAAAAATTTTCAAATCAGTATTTTAAAATGACTTCTGAAGGATCAAAAAGTCAGAGTCAAAGTTGGCATAACTAAAATAAATTACATTTTCAAATACATCCAAATAGAAAACAGTCATTTCAAAATTTAAAAATATTTCACAATATTAATGTTTTTACAGCCTTGGTGAGCATAACACACTTCTATCAAAAACATGATTGTTCTTTATTCTCTATTGTGACATATATCCGAGTGTAAATGTAGTGAATTTCATCTGCTACTTGAAAAGTCCTAAGCATTTTGTGATGGTCAAAATAAAAAAATGCTGCATGTGATGATTCAAAACACCAGAATCACCTGTTTGTCCTCCAAACTATCGGTCAAAAAAGTCATGATTTTTCAGTGAAGTACAGTCGCATCTCTTTGTTTGGCTGAACTGTGAATCACATACTGGTGTGCAGCCACACGTACCTCTGCGCTCTTCGTGGCTTTCAGAAGGTTTGCCACGCTCTCTTTAAACGAGTTGATGAGTAGTCGGCCCAGTTGCTCATACAGCACACCCAAACAGGCCACAGCTGCCCTGTAGGGAGCAATAAGTAAACTCACTGGCAGAAGATCAAGCTGAAGCCCATCTGCAGATTTATGACACTCACAGTCGAGTAGGCAGGAAGCTGGGCGAGTCGTCCTTGCTGCGGATGATGTCATTGCAGCGGTCCACAGTGAGGCTGGACGTGAGGGAGTCGCCCACTCGGTACACCAGCGCCAGACACTGTGCCAGCAGCAGTCGTGTCGGGGGGCCCGGAGAACCCGTCAGTACCGTCGTGAGCTGCTCCACCAGGCGCTTCTGGTTCTTTTTCACATCGGCCTGTCACACAAACACATGCCCGACATACTGTTTAGATGAGCGGCGCTCTTTAATTGCGGTTTCTTGGCACTTCACCAGTAAGAAACAGACAGACACATCACTAGTCCATTCCTGGCTGAGAGACAGCCGGTGGAAAGGCAGACAAATAACCAGGGAGTCTGTTCAGAGAGGCTTGCTTGTGTTTGTGTTTCAGAGAGAGAGAGAGACAGACAGAAGCGTTTCTTCTCAAACAGAGAGCTTATTGTCAGCGCCCTCAACTCACCCGGTCTGTGGCAGGGAGTAGTTTCTTGAGGAAACGCAGCCACTCGAAGACAAACTCAGCCCTCTGGTGCTCCTGTAGCTGATTGCAGGCTTCCTCGTTAAGCAATAAACTATGAGCCTGCTCCATCTTCCTGTCTCTTCTCCCGCTCTAGCTTTTCACCTGAAACCTCGACCGCAGCGCCACTCACATTCCAGATACCTTCATCCTCCCTGAAATAAACCACAAGTTTACAACTGGGGTTTTCGCAAGAGGTCCGTGGAAAAGTTTACAAAAAAAGTGAAAATAAATAAATAATAAAAATAAATATACAAGCAAACGAATAAACAATATTTTCTGGGGTTGTTTTTTCTTTTTTTCATTTTAGTTAAAGTTTTAGTATGTCTATTTAGTTTTGTACATTTTTACTTTAGTTATAGTTTTTGCTCTTTTAGTACATCAAGTTAAACTAAATGAAAAAGAAAAATGTTGCTGTGGCAAATAGCTGAAATAAAATAAATTTAAGGATTAATTTATTTCAGTAAATGTTTATTTTCTTTCAAGTAATGATCATTTTAAATGGTTTTAGTTAACTATAACAACCCTGTACAGCACTATGTTGATTAGGGAAAAAATAAAATTAATATAATGTAATAGAAACTACATTTTCAAATAACATTTTGCACATACTTATAATATGTATTTTTCACAGTACAGATAGGGTCTTAATACATGACAATATATACAGGTGCATCTCAATAAATTAGAATGTCATTGAAAAGTTCATTTATTTCAGTAATTCAACTCAAATTGTGAAACTCGTGTATTAAATAAATTCAATGCACACAGACTGAAGTAGTTTAACTCTTTGGTTCTTTTAATTGTGATGATTTTGGCTCACATTTAACAAAAATCCACCAATTCACTATCTCAACAAATTAGAATACTTCATAAGACCAATAAAAAAAAAAATGTTTGTGAATTGTTGGCCTTCTGGAAAGTATGTTCATTTACTGTACATGTACTCAATAGTTGGTAGGGGCTCCTTTTGCTTTAATTACTGCCTCAATTCGGCGTGGCATGGAGGTGATCAGTTTGTGGCACTGCTGAGGTGGTATGGAAGCCCAGGTTTCTTTGACAGTGGCCTCCAGCTCATCTGCATTTTTTGGTCTCGTTTCTCATTTTCCTCTTGACAATACACCATAGATTCTCTATGGGGTTCAGGTCTGGTGAGTTTGCTGGCCAGTCAAGCACA
>NW_015548207.1:1392160-1393341 GCF_001515605.1 Sinocyclocheilus anshuiensis | reverse complement strand
TATATATATATATATTTCTTATACAAATAATAATATTATTTGTTATATATATCTTATTATAAAAATAATATTTATTATATATTTAATAACGTTACTTATTATATATTAATTTCTCTGTAAATATTCACTACATAGTAAATTTTGTTTTAAAAAAAGTATTTGCAATAGTCAAGATAAAAATACTCACATTCTCTATGGGCTGCACAGATCTGTTTTCATTTCCATTTGCCATATTGCATGCTGAGCCATTTAACTGGCAACAGTTTTCACTCTATAAACAGAAAAAGTAAAAAAAAAATAATAATAAAAATTGGCAACACACAAATGTCAGATCGACTTTATATAAAGTTTAGCTGACTGTCACATTGTAATTCCCAGAATCCCAGAAATGTCAAGCATGGACCACATTGTTAAAATAAATAAATAAATAAATAACAAAAATTAAAAACACTGTATCAAAATATGTGGAGTCATAAAGGGTGGCTTTGAGATAAACCGAGAATATTAAACACAGTCTGAAATGGGAATGGTTGGGCAGCTCGGAACAAATCCATAAAGGATCTGAAATGGCATGCCAGATGAGTGCCACATGATTCAGCAGCTGACACGAATTAAATCAAGGATGAATCCGGACGACTGCTGTTCACCTCACAGAAGGTTCTGTAGCCTTCAACGATGGGCTGGTACCCCGTGCATCTGCATAAATTACCTGCAATAAGAACATTCATGTTTGATCATGACTGAAAGTCTTATTATATGTGTCTGTGTATTTAAGATGGTGTATGTGGCGTCGTACCAGCGAGACCCTCGGTCACGTCCTCCATGGTGGGCTGTGGGTTATTTCTAAGTAATGTGTACATGGACATCACCATCCCAGGAGTACAAAACCCACACTGAGACCCATGAGCCTTTGCTATACGCTCCTGATGAAGCAAGCATACTGTCAATGATGCATAAACGTGTCCACAATAATATTATACTGAATATTTGTTTGTTTTTTTTAATTATATTTATTTTTAACTTAATCGTTACAATATATTTTTCAAACATCAATGTCATTGTTTTGGGGAGTCACACAGCATATTAAAATATTAGATTACAATTATATTTTAATTGAATTTAATATTTAAGAATGTATTAAACTTATATAAAAAATTAACTATAAATATTACAATTATAAT
>NW_015548207.1:1373109-1390422 GCF_001515605.1 Sinocyclocheilus anshuiensis | reverse complement strand
TAACGGGCTTCCATACTTCAGTGTCACATGATCATTCAGAAATCATTCTAATTTGCTGATTTGTTGCTCGAGTACACTTCCTCTTATTATTATCATCATCAATGTTAAAAAGAGTTAGCTTAATTGTTTTTGTGGAAATCGTGATACTTTTTTTTACATTCAGTTTTTTCAAAAACTTTCTTTGTTCTCATAAAAGAGCCTGTATTTGACAAAAAGTAAAAAAAGTAAAAAAAATAATAATAATCAAAATTGGCAACACACAAATGTCAGATCGACTTTATAGCTGACTGTCCGTTTTCACTCTATAAACAGAAAAAGTAAAAAAAATAATAATAATCAAAATTGGCAACACACAAATGTCAGATCGACTTTATATAAAGTTTAGCTGACTGTCACATTGTAATTCCCAGAATCCCAGAAATGTCAAGCATGGACCACATTGTTAAAATAAATAAATAAATAAATAACAAAAATTAAAAACACTGTATCAAAATATGTGGAGTCATAAAGGGTGGCTTTGAGATAAACCGAGAATATTAAACACAGTCTGAAATGGGAATGGTTGGGCAGCTCGGAACAAATCCATAAAGGATCTGAAATGGCATGCCAGATGAGTGCCACATGATTCAGCAGCTGACACGAATTAAATCAAGGATGAATCCGGACGACTGCTGTTCACCTCACAGAAGGTTCTGTAGCCTTCAACGATGGGCTGGTACCCCGTGCATCTGCATAAATTACCTGCAATAAGAACATTCATGTTTGATCATGACTGAAAGTCTTATTATATGTGTCTGTGTATTTAAGATGGTGTATGTGGCGTCGTACCAGCGAGACCCTCGGTCACGTCCTCCATGGTGGGCTGTGGGTTATTTCTAAGTAATGTGTACATGGACATCACCATCCCAGGAGTACAAAACCCACACTGAGACCCATGAGCCTTTGCTATACGCTCCTGATGAAGCAAGCATACTGTCAATGATGCATAAACGTGTCCACAATAATATTATACTGAATATTTGTTTGTTTTTTTTAATTATATTTATTTTTAACTTAATCGTTACAATATATTTTTCAAACATCAATGTCATTGTTTTGGGGAGTCACACAGCATATTAAAATATTAGATTACAATTATATTTTAATTGAATTGAATATTTAAGAATGTATTAAACTTATATAAAAAATTAACTATAAATATTACAATTATAATCAAATGTAAAAAAAAAATTATATTATGTAATATTTTTTGATAATAATAATAATCATGCTTTAATTATTAATCAGACTTGCAATTATAACTATAAATCCAAATTATATTTTATAATATTTTAATATTTTTTTATTTAATATATATTTTACATTTGTAAAATGTCAAGTGTCCACAGATATTATGCTGATTATGCATACACAAACAACTTAATCATAAAGTTTTGCAATATATTTTTGAAAGATTTTATTTTTAAATTTGTTTTGCAATATATTTTTGAAAGATTTTATTTTTAAATTTGTTGTTTTTGAGTCGCACCACATGACATTTTACTAACAGAAATATGACTTATCTATAATTCACCATTATTATAATATATAAAAATTATTTTGATTATATTGAAATAAAAACAAAAAATATATTTTTCATTCAAGTCATTTTACATATAAATTGCATTTAAATAATTTTTTTAATTAATAGATAATAAAAAATGTTTACATCACTGACCTACATACAGGAGTGAAAGAGAGAAAATCAAGTCATTATCAGATAATTTAATCTCATAATATGGAGTGAGTGTAATCTATATTATAAAATCATATTTGAATTGACCGCACTCTAATATATTAATCTGGATTGAAGGTAATCTAGATTATAATCCGTCTGAAAACTAAAGTCATGACCTGGATCTCATAATCTGGATTGGGCATAATATAGATTCTAATGTGAATCTGTTACCTGGACTGGGTGTAATTTGGTTTTAGTGCTTCCAATGCCTTCAACGGTGGTCACAGCTGCTCCGTGAAGTTGGCACACAGGAAGCAGACAGGCATTGACAGACCAATGACTGGCCAGGGAAAAAACAAGCATTTAATACAGATTTCTATCAGATGTGCATAACAAAAACTAATTAATAAATAAAAGTGTAAATATATTAGCAGCATGCCTATCTTCCTTAAGAAAAAAAAAGGAATCTCACTTAAAAATAACGTAGAATTTAAGTTTAAGGAGAAAGAGAGAGTGAATGTAATACTTGATGTTCTTGGTCTGAGGGTCGTATCTGGACACCATGACGGTACAGGCTCCACATCCTCCTCCACCACAGCCATACTTAGTGCCTGTCAGCCGCACTGTGCACACACACACACACACACACACACAGAGAGAGAGAGAGAGAAAGATTCAAAATGCAAAACTAAAAAAAGTTAAATTAACCCAGTAATATTTGTAAATACATAATCTCCTCTTGAAATGAACTACGATAACACTTCATAGTTAACATTAACCAATCTTATTACATTACATAAATATAATTTATAATATATATAATCATAAAATACGATACACACACACACACACACACACACATATATAAGCACAACACAAAAAAAGAACAACCATTAATAATAATAATAAATTATAATGTTGTTAATGTAAATAATAATTATAACATTGTTAATAATTCATTTCAATATTATTGTTATGAATGGTTATTCATTTTTGTACATGTATTTATTTTTTCCGTTGTATAATTAAAAATCATAAATTGTGTGTGCCGAGCTTCGTTCATCACTTTTCCGTGGTTCTCTGTTCCTGAATTTTTCGTTTTCGTTTGGGTTTGTCTTGCTGACAGGCTTTTAAGAGTGCATGGCAGACTGAATTGCTGTAGTTTGCAGTGTTTCAGTTTTATTTGTCCATATTTACCACCAGATGGCGCCAGAGGCATAAGTGCAACTTTTAAATCTGGCTATAAGATGGCGCCAGAGGCCGATGCGTAATTAAGGAATCTGACCACTAGATGGCGGTAGAAGCAAAAATAATAAAACTACCAATACCGGCTGTGCAGAAAGTGACATTTTTCCAGAATCATCCATACATTTAACAAAAAGACTAATACAATGTTTCAATGTCGTTTTTTCCACTTGTACACACAATGTTTCAATGTTGTTTTTTCTACTTGAACACTCCACATTTTAAACTATACGAAAACACATATTCACAACAGTTCTCCCTCAGGACTATAGATAGAAATGTATTTTCACTGTTAATGAACCGAAGAATGACAATAAATTGAGTTTGCCCACTGTCTCTGTTTTCTGAGGCTGTTGGAATAGAACACACACACACACACACACACACACACACACACACAGGAACCCTGCTGTGACCCCCTGTGAAGTGTGATCAGGGAACCCCTACAGAGATTATCACAAGTTAATACCCTACACAGTCAGAAATCTCTCCCCACAGGCATTCAGGATTAGCTAAAATGCTAACACACATACAAAACGTGCACATATGCAGCTATGCACAACAGACACCACTGAGACAAACATGTCAATAAACTCAACCGCTCACACACAAAGGCATTAAATGCAAAATTATGTCACTCACAGGTACTAATTCGCGAAATTAGTAGATTTAAATGATGAGGCGTTTTAGAACAAAAAGGTCTCCATTCAGTCAAAACCCGTTTGAATGTTTGAATGTTACTCGACTTTTGAGCCACCGAGCTTCGTTCATCACTTTTCCGTGGTTCTCTGTTCCTGAATTTTTCGTTTTCGTTTGGGTTTGTCTTGCTGACAGGCTTTAGAGACGTCTATTTGACATCTGCATTTACATCTGCAAGACGTTTTTTTTTTTTGAGTTTTTGCTCATCTGTAATATGTCTATAGGATGTTTCCTATCAGATGTCAAATATACATTTAGAAAATGTCTAATGTCTGTTAAAGATCACTTCATCTGGAAAGCATCTGCCGTGTACAAACATATTATAGACATCTTTAAGATGTCAGTTTTACATTCATTCTAAATCATAAACATCTTAAAGACATCGTCTAAACATCTATTTGACATCTGATAGGAAACGTCCTATAGACGTATTGCAGATGATCAAACACTCTGACACAAATGTCTTGCAGACGTCAAATAGATGTCTCCGTGATGTAAGTGTGTTACAATGGTTCATTTCTTTCTAAAAGAAATTGTTTTGTTTGTGTTGTATCAGTCCAAATGGGTTAATGAGTAGTTCTGTACTAAGGCATTGACTTCAGTTGAGGGACAGTGGCAAAGGTTAAGCTAGACTCAAGGTTACACATTGCTAATCATGGTAATGGAATGTTTACTTTGACTCGACATGACCAAGAGTCTTCGATTTCTTGACAATCATGGCTAATGGCTCACTTCAGCAACTGTTCTTTTACTACTCTGAGTTTTAGCCACTGCACTACACCACCTAACCTCGCTAAAATATGTCTCTGAATCACTGTCACAAGTAGCAATTGCATTGTTCACAAGCATGACATTAGCGCAGTAGCATATCTCTCACAGTATCAAGCTAAGTAGCAGCGTAGCATGACAATTCTTTTTGAAGACTCATTACACAGCATCAATTCAGTGTACAGAGCAGCTGTTAAACGAGCAGATCTACCGAGCTAATGTACATTATACAGATTTTTGGATCAGAAATTTGCCATATTTGTGGACAAACGTCTAATTAGCATCTTTAAAGAAACAGATTTGCATACATTTATTTCATAAAGACCACAGAAACATTCATTGATAGTTCATCATGAAACAATTTAGCAACATTTTGTAAATTACCAAAAAATAATAAGCAGCTAGCTACATTTCCAAGTAGCTTAGTCACCTCTTGCCAATGTTAAATGCAAGGAAGTTTATAAAACTTAGAGAAAGCTATACATTAGTATTTCTCATGGCAACATGAAACTATTTTAGCTAATCACATGAACTGTAAATGCCATATGACAGATTCTTCTGAAGGCATCACTAATTGTTTGATAAAATCAGGCACTGGTAAGACATCATCTTTAATGCAATTAAATATTTGTGATTCATATGTTGTAGGCAAAAAATAATGGCACATTTTAAATGTCTGTCAGTGGAGAAAGATGCTAACCATGCTAAAGGTAACCAGCAAAACATTGGCCTACAGGGCCTCATTTATGAAACATGAGCAGAACGAATGCATGTCATCCATAAATCTATTAGTACTGTATGTAAATTGTCATATTAAATTAGATGTTTAAACAGTTTTACAAAATATTTACACAGATGTTTTGCACAAATTTACACAGATACAAATTCTGTATGTGAATCTTGAATAAGGCCTAATGGATGTACAGTACAATGCAAAAAAATATATATTTTTCTCTTTTGTCAGTTTTTTTTTTTTTTTAATTAACAAATTATTTATTCAGTTTTTTCCCTGTTTGGACACCTTTGAGATATGGAGAGGTTTACGTTTCTCATAATTCCCACTGAGTTGATGTCCATATTTGGTCACTGCCTTGTACGTGTAGGGTGCTAAACATGTACTCTTCCTCTATTTCTTTTGTTTTTCTCCATCCCATCCCCCTTTTTATGAACAGAAAGACACACATCTGCTTTCCATCACACCTTTGCAGCTATGACTCGCTCTCTTGTATTCCTTTCATCTCTGTCCAGTTTCTTCACTCACTATCTTGCTTATACCTTTTGCTCTTTATTCATCATATTTTCTACACCTTCTTTCTGCTTTTTGTGAAGCCAGTAACTTCTGTAATCACCACCCTGGATCTGTTAACTGTGTTTAAGTGAGTGTGTTTGCTTACTTTGTGTGTGTGTGTGTGTGTGTTTACTCAGGTCTTACACTCACAGACTAAAGCAGCGGAGATGCTGACAGAAGCAACCTACTGTTCGGCTAGTCACAGTCTTGCACAGGACCTTCGTGAACACAGTTACAGTGGATTCTGTCAATATAGATAAAGAAATAACCTCTCCACCAGTCTTTTGATATGTATGGTCAATTTTAGGATTGAATTTACTGTACCATATACCATTCTTTGGCTGAACAAGTATGATTGGTTGAGCCAATTTATCTTTTTCCGGCCTAGTTGGGACGTCAAACAGTTTGCAATTTGTTTGGTGCTGCTTGTGCTGCATAAATTGCACATCTTGACTTTAGTTGTCCATGTTTTTCCCCACGTTTAGAACCACATGCTTCAGTCCATTATTATCTGAGATACAGCTGCCTATTAGTCATGATAGACTGAAACAAAGAACGTCCTGTTTATAGGCTGATCAATTCGACATGCAGGCGATTTGCTCAGCCGAACTAGTGTCATTCAAAATAGACTCATAAAGGCCATGCATACACACATATACTGTACATATACAGTACACACACACTACTATTGTAGTTTTTATTAATATTTTGAATAACATTTTTTTTATTTTCATTTTAATTTGTTAGTTTTAGTGATGTTGTTGTGTATTTTTGTACTTTTGATGTTTTTTGAATATGTTAATTTAGTTTATAATATTTTTTTATTTAGATTTATTTATTTTAGTACATCAAGTTAAACAAAATGGAAATAATAAATAAAAATAATTTTCATGTTTATAAAAAAATATATATATATATATATATATATATATATATATATATAGTATTAGTAATTTTGCTGTCAAGTCTATTTTTTTTATTATATTCTACAGTTTAAATTATATAGGTTAAAATAATTTTGAAGTTTTAGTTGTTCTAGTATACCATGTTAAACAAACTAGAAACAAGAAATTTAAAAAGAAGCACTTTTTTATATTATATTTTATATTATTACATGTTTTTTTTTATTATTTTAGTTAATTGTAATAACCCTAATATATATATATGTAAACATTATTACATTGTAAACATGATTAAATTAATCTTTTCTACACTTGGTAAGAGTAGTGCTTTTGCATGATGCTACATCCACATCAATAGGTGGCAGTATACATTTCAAGATGGTCTCTAAAACAAAATTGTTCTAAATATTTCTCAATTAAAGCATTTCTAACTTTATTAGCTTGTAATCATATTTGTTATCGTTATATAATTCTAAGTAAACTATTTTAGAATCTAGATTTTAACATGCAGTAGCCTATGCTTTAAGTATGATAGCTAGTAATAGCAAGCCTTTCTTCAAAAACCAGCATGATCTGAGGTATCATTTATGTACTTAGCACAAATTGTGTTGACAAGTCAAATCAAAGTTTAATAAATCAGTTTAAGGGTTTGTTCAGATCTCTAACCCCAAGTATTAGCAACAGAGGTGATGCTTAACTTAGCAAACACCAATTAAAAGATGTTAGCATTGCTACGCTTGCCTTTGTCAGAAACGTTCAGGCACACAAAGAGGCTGAACTTGCTTACTTCAGTAAGCAAATGAGGGTTCTTGGCCATTGTCAGCAGTGCGGCAAACGGCCGGCTCGGGACGGTCCCGAGGGAGCTAACATTTGCAGTAGCCTTTGAAAGGTCCCGCAGAGAGAGGTTTCTCTTTAGCTAGAGAGGATCGCCAGGGGGACACTTAGCTTTCATTACTTCCTGAGAGAGAGAGAGAGTAATGCACTTCAATGTTACATAAACGGCCTCAGGAGCACCTTCTAGGTATCAAACCTCTCTTTTATGGGGAAAAAGGTTGAATAGTATTTAATGTCCTTTTCTAGGAGGAGGGAAGTGTTCTGTGAAGCTTTATGGCTTGTGAAGGGAAGCCCGTATGTGTTTTAGTGCAGTTAGGCTGACGTCTTGATAAGACTTGTCGTGTTTAAAGTGCCTTGTTGTGCTGCATTCTAACTGATTGAACTTTTGTTTGTTGGTGTGTGGATAAAGTTTTAAGTGGTTTTAAATGGTTTCTTTTTCTAAAAGGCAACATCAAGGTTTCCACTTTTGAACAATAAATTATTGTTTGTTTTGAAATGAAAATGTGCATTTATGTAATATATTTATATAAATATATAAATGTACATCTATCTATCTATCTATCTATCTATCTATCCTTTATAAAGTTAGTTATTTAAAATATAGAAAACTTTTTATATTAGTTTTTATATTAATGTGTAATATTTCAAAGCACATTTTTCGTATTTTTAGCATTTCATTGGTTCACATTTTTGTAAAGAATAGTACATTCATATAAATAAATGTATGTATAAATTCTAAAATATTAAACATAAAAAATGTTATATATTACATTCAAATTATACATTACAAATGGCAATGTAATGTATAAAAATGTTGGCTGTATTCTGAAGCGGCTCAGAATACAGCCAAACGCGCAGTCTTTCAGATTCCATTCGATATTTTCGTTCAGAAAGATAAACTTAATTCAAAGGGAAACAAGATTGGTTTTCAATTTTTTTATGAACAATTTAGACTGCCATTCATTTTGTTTTTGTTTCATAAGGCCTAGCACAGGGCTATTCAATTAGTTTTATTTGAGGGCCGGATTGTTGAACTGAAATTTTGAAGGGGGCCAAGGGGGTGGGTGGCTGTCCCTATCTCTTTCTGAGGGGCCTATAAAATTAGAAATTACATTTCTATAAAAATATATAATATTATCAACACCAACATCTATTAAAGGTTAACATTAGTGCTGTCTGTGAATCGATTATAATAATAATAAAAAACTAATTATTCACACATTTTTCTATAATTAATTGTAATTAACTGTGTATTAATATATTTATATTGTCATAATTTCACATTGAACCTCCAAATTAATGTAGAAACAATATAAAGATGGTTTATTTTAAATATGTGTTTAATGGCATCTTTTTACTAAGTAGCCTACACTGAAAAAAGTGAAACTACTGTGTTGTTCATTTAAAGTGCATTTTTACATTGGACTAAGTGAAAATCATGGTTTCTGGTTTAAACCTGTTTTGTTCAGTTTGCCTTAAAGCAAATAACGAACCCCCTAGAACAAATTAAAAGCAACAATTTGACTTGAGTAGTATTTTTACTTTAAACCAGAAGTTTTCATGTCATGTGACCACATGACGTCACATCAACTAACTCCTTGTTCGCGCCAGCCGGCGTTTTGCCATCCGCCATTTTAAGTGAACTTAAAACAATCTTCACATAAACCAGAAATTGTATATGCATAAATTAATCTTTATTCAAGCTACAAAACTTCAGCGACTAGCTCTTAATCAGCTACTAGAACAGTCGAGTGATTTCTTTTCTTTTTTTCTGTGATTTACATCAATGAGACTTCATCAGATTTCACTTTAAAAGCAGCGCTGTCACTTTAAAATCTGATGCACATGACGCATATCTGACACACATCCGATTTTCTCCCAACTCTTTACGATCATTTAAGACTTTATAACTCATTTAAGACCGTGTTTACGAGGTCACTCGCCAAAACCCAGCATTTTGACATAATTCTATTTTTGTCCATTGAAGCGCTACTGGCGCGCTGTCTGAAGCGGCTCAGAATACAGCCAAACGCGCAGTCTTTCAGATTCCATTCGATAATCATCTTCGTCCAGTGTCTGCGCTATTTCTCGACAGAAGTTATGACAGACAACACTGCCTTTATACTCCTTTAAACTAGAGTTGTGGATATGTCATAACCCCCTCACACAAGCGCTTGTCAGCGCTACCATTCATTGATGTTAATTTGCGATTGTTGCTGTTGTGTCTCTCATCCTTTTCTTTTGCGGTTGTGAAACAACGGCCCAGGCCAGTGTTGCCACCTTGTGGACAAACTAATTAGTGCAAAAACAATTCAAGGTGTAATGTGCGACCTGCGCTTAGGCTACTCTCCCCTCCGGCCGGCTGAAGATGAATGGCGGGCCGGATGTGGCCCGCGGGCCGCTAATTGAATAGCCTTGGCCTAGCTTTTATTTTCCCTGAAATACAGCACGTTAAATGGTAATGTCGCATGCTGCCTTTGTTCTCAATGCTACCTTTGTTAACATATTTGAATCGAATGCTATTTCATACTGTTGACCCTTTTAACCCTCAAATACACACTTACATTTAGCTCTCTTATTTGCATTTATTTAGGTCAGAAGAAGAAGCAACTAGAGTATATAAGCTTGTTACGAGCTGCCCTGAAGAAGTGTGTAAATGTAAAGCCCCAGAGCGGAGCTCTACTGGGTAACTCAATGTATGTGCTTTCTGACAGACTCGTTAATCTATAGAGCTGCTCTGTACGGCTCAGAAATAGGTCAGAGCTGAGACTAGGGTTTTATGCGAGTATGTAATATGTGTGTGCGAGTGTGTTTCACCTAAAGGTGCATACAACATTGCATCTGCACTATGGTTGTCATTACAGAAGATTAAAATCACATTGCTTGAACCAACTGTGATTTCATGGATAATATTTCATTCAGTTGGTCCAAACATCCCATTGTGTGAGCCATGTGCTCTCTTAAAGATGCAGACTGTGACTTATGTGTGGTGTGATGTAGTATTTAAGAGGCTGACATGTGTTTGGAACTAGAAGCAACAAGCTAGCTAGACGCAAAATAGGTTTTTATTTGTGAATATGATTGGTGCACTCTGCAAAAAAATAAAAAAATAAAATAAACAAAAAAAAATATTTCCAGCTCAAGTATCTTAATATTCTTAAAATAAGATTTACTTAAGAAGCAAAATGACTTAAGTCTGTTTGAAAATTACATTGTCTTTTTTTTTTTTTTGAAGGAAAAAAAACCCATCAAAATAAGTGTTCATGCTTAAAACAAGAAGAAAAATATCTGCCAACTGGGTCTGAAAAATAAACCTAATTCAAAGGATAAACAAGATGCTTTTTCAAGATTCTTTATTTGTACTGGAAAACAAGACTAAAATAATGAGGTTGCAAGGTTGTTGCTAGGTGGTTGCTAACATGTTCTTAGTTTGCCATTAAGTATCTAGGCTAATCTGGTCTTGAGCTCAGATCCTTCTGTAAATGTTAAGTTTATTGGAATTTTGCCCACATTATCCACCAATTGAATACTGTGGTTTGATAGCTGATAGCTAATAATTCATTAAATCAAATGTAAAATTAAGATAAAGAAATGGGGTTGCACAATTAATTGAAATAAAACTGAAATCATGATATAATATATATGATATATAATATATATAAAATGTGTGCAATGTGTGTTAGCAGGTTCTTCAAATCACTGAAGGTCCCATATTGTCAAAACTGAAATTTCCTGGCTTTTTTCATGATAACTGAGGTCTAGGTGCTATGTAACTACCATATAAATTTCAAAACAGTCAATCCACAGTCAAATGCACACAGCCTGCATAAAGTAGCTGTGATTTTTCACGAACCGTTGTGACTTCCGTAAAAAGGTGACGTCAGAACTACTCAGTCACCGCCTTCAGTCACCACCCCGAGCACTGCCCACAGTCCCACTCTCCTTTTGCCAAATCCCCAGACAAGATCTCGTCCATGCCATTGCTGAGCAACAACAACATGGAAACATGTCGAGAAAACGCTGTTCAGTCTGGATGTCAGGAAACTACATCACTGCATAGTAGGGCTGTGACGGTCGCCGTGACAACCACGTCAACCGTTGACTATGGCCACCGTCGGTAGTGCACGTGACGTCACACACTCTATAACAAGCATAATACAAAGTTTTGTATACAAGTGTAATAATAGTAACAGTTCGTTTGATCCTTTAGATTGGCAGGTTTGAGCGCAGGAAAATACAGTACAGAATACAGAAACCAAATACTACATCGCCAATCTGGAATCATTTCCATTCATTTCACCCATCCGCATTTGTACAAGTGTCGTCAAGTTCACATGATCGCAAACGCTCGGCTGGTCAGGTTTTTATTTACTGCATTCGATGTTTGAAAAAAAACAAAACATGAATTACCATTCTGAAACATCCTGTTGCAAGAGCGTTTGAGGAGGTGGTTGGTTGTCTCCTGTTGTCGCCGATTCGGGGTCTGAGGCTTAAACATGTCCGGACAACATTTCCCTCAGCAGTGACCATCATTACCGGTGTTTTTATTGCCCTTACTTGTAAGTATCACCAATCCACAGCAGGCTACTGCATACATGACCCTAGTTACCTGTGGTTGGCCTGGCCGTGCGTCACTCAGAAAACAACAGGCCAATCAGAAGAGAGGCTCATGAATATTAATTAGACAGGCCAAAATCGACCTGTTCTTTGCAGAGCTCCTGAGAGAGGAGCTGTATAAATATATTGAGATGGTTGGTTGTTGGTACTTATACCGCAAATATACA
The DNA here is from genome assembly GCF_001515605.1 of Sinocyclocheilus anshuiensis. NCBI lineage: Eukaryota > Metazoa > Chordata > Actinopteri > Cypriniformes > Cyprinidae > Sinocyclocheilus > Sinocyclocheilus anshuiensis. The sequence continues at coordinate 1,378,185 of NW_015548207.1, read as the reverse complement.
TTCTTAAGGACATCAAGACTTAAATAAAACTCCAGAAAGTTGTCAAATATGTGACCTTTAACCCTCAGTATCAGCAACAAGAGAGAGAGAAAAGCGAACATGATAAAGAGCACCCTTGATCTGCAGGAAGTCATTTTATAATTGAGATTGTACGTCTGGAAAATATAGCAGCTGTCTTCTGCAGCGTATTTGTGGTTTAAATATGTCTGTGAGGCCAGACTGCTGTTGACGCTGTTAAAGATCAAACACTATAAGCAAACACAGAGCCTGATAGTCCACGATCAAAGCACGGTGCACCCCAGTCAACATCGTAAATACACAGATGTGAGCACTCACACTCTTACATTCATACTGAGATGCTCTGGATCTTGTGGTTGTGATAAAACACTTCACTGATGAAATATTCTCAAATGCTTTGATGCATAATTCTATTGTTCTGCCTCTTTAGTAAATTTTACAGGGTCTTCCAAACTCACAGTTACATCGGACCATGATACTTCTGAAGGCATGTTCCGGGTTCAATACAAGTTATTTATGAATATCTTAATATCTCTTAAAAATTAAGGTTCCAAAAGGAGGTTTTCACAACAATGTCATAGAATATCCATTTAGGTTCTCCAAAGAGCCTTTAGTGAACAGTTCTTAACCCTTTAAGGTAACTAACTGCTCTTCTTTGGAAATCAATGTCACATGCAATTTTTCTGTATGGCCTAAAAGTGAACAGTCCATGTCAACTTTTTGAGACTTCAAAAGACTTGTACAGTGTAGTCATGAATCACCTGATTGACTGTCACCTTTAGAGGCAAGTTCCTGTAAGAGGGGTCCCAGTCCGCCTCAAGGTCAAGACCCATTCTTGTTAAACATTATAGTCTACATTTGATCCAGGATTAAGTGGTGCCATTACATTTGGAGCTTACAAAACAGTATTGACCAATTTGTCCATGAATCATGGTAATGAAAACTATCATTTTATTTTCTGAAGATATTTTGAGAGCATTCAAACACACATGAACCTGGAGTCCATAACCTGCTGGTTTCCACCAAAACGTCTGACATCTGAATGAGGTTTTTTCAGACTACCGGTCTGATCTACACAAATAAACATGGTCGTTCTCACGGTTGGCATAACAATTCTGACCCTAAATCAACTTCGTCTCGGTCTTAGGAGAAGGACTTTAAAGTTCCAGACAGCACTGTAAATATTTAACAAATGTTAACCTAACAACCTATTAACCTTGAGTGTAACCTAACCTGAAGCAAACAAAACTAAAGTTAACCTCCTTTTATGCAAAGTTATTTACAAAAACATCTTTGTTTAATGTGGTTTGAAAACTTTTATGGCTTTTTTTTTGCAGAAGTTAGATTGTTTTCTATAAGATTTTACCTTTGCTTGAAGTATAGTTCTCAATCTGTAGATTGTCTGTAGAAGTTTGTTTTCGTACAACACTTTTTAAAAATGTTCTGTCCATGTTATATGCCGTATGATACATTTTTAATATATATATATATATATATATATATATATTATGTTTGCAAAGCCAAGGAGGGTGAGCCCTTTGTGGTGAAGGGTGAACAGAGGTCGTCTGCCAAACATTCACAGCCCAGATGAACTGTTTATAGAGATATGGAGGTTTTACCACGAAGGTATTTAAAAGAAAAGCAGCTACGATTTGATTTGGAGAACACAAACCAGCTGTTTTCTAGATTCAGCTGTTTGTTTCAACCAGCATGATTTGATTAGACTCATGAGCATTCTTAACATAGGATACAAATAATGTTAAACATTTTTAACACCATAAAGTTAACTTAGTTTCCGGTTGTTCAGTGGTTCAAAATACAAAAGGATTGCGATAACCTTCCAAACCACTTTTGCAGACATTTCCAGAAGGAATCAATGTATCTAAAATTGTCCGTTTATGAGTCAGAATTCAGAATTGACTGAATATGTATTAAAATTCATCTACATTGTAGATGGCCTGAGGGTGTTTCTTCATTGGAACAGATTTGGAGAAATGTAGCATTGCATTGCAAACAGCTTCTCACATCACAAGATGTTAACTGATGGACTGGAGTGGTGTGGATTACTTGTGGATTATTGTGATGTTTTAATCAGCTGTTTGTACTTTAATTCTGATGGCACCCATTCACTGCAGAGGATCCATTGGTGAGCAAGTGATGTAATGCTAAATTTCTCCAAATCTGTTCCCACGAACAAACAAAATCATTTACATCTTGGATAGGGTTGTGTATCGTTTGAATTTGACTCTAAAGAGGTACTTAGGGTTGGGTATCGTTTCAATTTTGTCAGTTCCGATTCTTTTAGATTCCAATGTTATTAAATTATGATATCAAACATTTATCCTGTGTCTCTTTTTTGCAAACCATTTACTGGAGCTGAATACCATGAACAAAAATCAACAGCCTACATAAAAACTGGACTCTTTAAGAGCTGTCTGTGTGCAAAATAGAACTGCATGATTCTGGATAAATTTAAAAAAATAAAATTCTTTTTTTTCCCCTCCAATGGAAGTTGTGGTTCTCTCTTGATTTTGAAGAAAAAACATTAGACAACTAAACAAAATCACATGTAGAAAAGGTGATTTACTCTATTTTAATCGCTACCATACACATCGTACACACAGTTTATATCTGAACTATAAACTTTTATTCCAGTATTTCTGTGATTTGAATGTTTGTATCACCGAAATAATGATACTGTGTGGCTGAAAAGACTGTGAGGCTTTCATTCATGACAGATGACAGCTGCTCTCTTTAGATCAATGGCAGCGCGAACGCAAATTTAAATTTTCAAATCACACTGGTGTGATCGTACGCTGCATGGATGAACCAAGTGGTCACAACATTGATCGCACACGTCAAAGTTTGAGGAATGAAACAGACGAATCATTGTAATTTAGGAATAGAATCACGTTGGTGTTTGAATCGTGTTCGCGATTTTTAACGATGTATTAAATTAAAGTGCTTTGTCATGTTGGTGGTGACGCCTCTCTTGCAACATGTTTAGCTATCACAGATATTACACTTAGCTTTTTTAGGCTTCTGATCGCAAATGTAGCCAAACTTTGGAGCGCTTAGATTAGCGAGCAAGGTCCTGGCATATCGCTAGGTCCGGTCCTCACAGAAGAAGAAAAAAAAGCACATAGGAATCGATAGGCGGAATCGAAATTTTAATTTGACAACAAGTATCCGATTCCTGACCTTAAGTATCTGATTCTTGGATGGCCTGAGGGACAACACATTTTCAGCCGATTTTCATTTTTGACTGAACTATTCCTTTAATGTTAGGATAAAGTTTTTAAAGAAAATCCAAAGGGAGGTAGAATAGCTTTGAATTAGATTAATAATTTAAGTTGTACAAACTATTAAACTGAGCAACATTTTGTGAACATGCTGTGTTTGTTTTAAATCGGTCATTAAACGCTAGTTGACTCTGGCCTGTTTTAGCAGTTTGTCAATGGTAGAGTGACCAAGCGACAGTTACTGAACGCAGTAGAGTTTCGGAAAGGAGAAACTCACAGAGTGCTGAAGCGTGAAAAATGGCCTCTTTCAGCCTAAGGCTGTGACACTTGCCAATATTCAGACCTTTAATGTGTATGTGTGTGTGTTTGGTGGTTCCTCTATATGGATAACTCTATAACTAGCTAAAGATGTACACGGGACAGTCCTGCTCCAGATTTGATCATTCAGTGTCCAACTACACACAGACTTACAGGAATTCATGCACACACAAGCTCATGGCAGAATTGGGAGTTCTTGGCACTGGTGGCTGGCCGAACTCAGTTGCCTAGCAACCAGGTGGCTCGTTGAATGAGGGATGTCAGGATTGTGCTCTATGTGTGTGTGTGTGTGTGTGTGCGTGTGTGAGAGAGAGAGTACAGAGTTTGCACTATATCCCCGAAGCATGCTTCACAATCAACATCTTTCCGACCGATCACAGCTTCTGCAATTGGCATCTGACGATTAACCACATAGTCCATCAATGCGAATGACGCTCTCAGCAGATCTATTCCTAATCCGCATCCTCCGTCAGTTTTCTAAGCTTGTTATTCGTGTATGTTGGCCTTAGAGTTCAGAAGCAGTTCAGAAGCACCTACACTGAAAAAAACATGGTGTAGAAACAATTTTAACTCAGAAATTGTTAGTGAGTTTCACAAATAATTACAAAGAAATGGCAAGGGCACTGAAAAAAAAAACTTTTTGAAGTTGTAAATAAATCAGTGATTAGTGGAATAATACTATTTCAGTTTTTCTACTTTAAAATCCCATGCTTAATTCAATGTGTTACTTGTAGTTTATTTATAATGGCTCAATTTCTTAGCAATTTCTGAGTGAAAATTGTTTCTACATCAGATTTGTTTTTGTGTAATATGGTGAAATAAATATTACATTTTCACATATAAACACTACAACAATTCCCTTTCAAGGGAACTTCGAACTGCGTCCTCAAGGGGTCGCTATGGGGAACGCCTCGTCATTACCCGTGTCTGAAGCATACATTGAAAAAACACCAACAACACGTTGGCCGGCAACAGCCCATGACATCACTACCAGTGCGATTATAGTATTAATAGGCGCCGGGAGATCATGTCATTCTCTTCTTCGTCTTCACTGACCGTTTTGTTTGAAGCGTGCATTTCCGTGGTAAGAGCGATCTATATTCCTATCGTTATGGCGAGCACTTTTGATTTTTACTTTACATTTATGTATAAGGCTTGCAACTTCGTTGAAACAATATCTGAACTCCATAACTGCTCTACTATTCTCGATCTCTACAGATTCTCGATCTCGAACAATCAAATCACCAAACGGCATTCTGGGTTGAGCAAGCGGCACTGAGTGTATTGAGCGAGCGGAGCGGAATCTTCAGAAAGGCGCTCTGAGCTCTTAAGGAAATATTACCACTCCGCTCCGCTCACATGCTCTGACTATGATACAGTTTTGACAATGCAAAAAGCAAGTTTATCAAAGAATATCATGGTATAACCATTAATTGTGTGTGTGTGTGTGTGTGTGTGTGTGTGTGTGTGTGTGTATATATATATATATATATATATA
>NW_015548207.1:1354913-1373062 GCF_001515605.1 Sinocyclocheilus anshuiensis | reverse complement strand
TTAATTGTGTGTGTGTGTGTGTGTGTGTGTGTGTGTGTGTGTGTATATATATATATATATATATATATATATATATGACTGTTTTTTTATGGTAAAATCACATTTTTAAAGTATAATACATTTTATATACATATACATAAGATATACATTTGTTTACATATTTTATTATTTAACTTTTTGTTGAAGAAAAGACAATATGAATTTATAAGCGCTTTTCCACTTTTCCACCTACTTTTGCAAGCTATAGTTATAACAAGTAGCAAATAATGGTCCACCATTGTGACATATACTAAAGACCAATGGCTATTTAAAAGCATTGCTGAGACCTTGTCCAAACTGAGATGTCCCGTCCAAAATTCCTGTTTCAATAGGAAGCACCAAAACAGCAAAATGGTGGACCAAAAACTGCGTTATGTCTTTAAAAAGAAGACCAGTGTTCTTGTTTTCTTGGTCTTTCATTCTCTCTACAGCTTAAAGCATCTAAGTATGGCAGAAAGAAGCGCCTCTCCTTTCACTCCCAGTCTCTCAGTCGTCTGCTCTCCTCCCTCAGGAGAATGAAAGATCTGAGTCCCAACTTCACCCTGATGGGACTTCACACCAGGAAACTCTTGCAGCTCCCGCCCCCTCAAAGCAGCCAAATGATATGCTTGGCTTTTGCAACTATATCAACAGCCTGCCCTGATATCTGTCATTAAGTGCCATAAATTCTTCACAAACAGCAAGAGCAGGGCAGGACATGTTTACTGTAGATGTTTCTAGTCTGCCTCAAACAGAAGATTTGACCCTGCAGAGATGATTTTTTTAAACTTATTTATGTTACTCAATTGCATCTTTCCAACCTTAGGAGACGCCTCAACATGTTCATGTACTTGACAGCACTGACATGTTTAGCAGCATCAGCATTGCCTCTGATTTAGTCACCCTTGCGTTAGCATCAGTTTACTGAATGCTATAAGTGTGTGTTGTGTGTCTTTCTGGGAAAATGACAAGCTATGCTCCCCCTCTAATCTATTCAGTGCCACCTTAGAAAGACTGTACTCATCAGGATATGACCCATCTTGGGTTTCTGTCATCTATGATTTTCTCGTTTGAAGACAACAGATGGGATATACGACGTAGCTAACATTTACAGAGTGCGTAGTTAAATCTTGGCCATGTTGTCCATGTTGTAATTCTATCCCTTGTTTTAGTTCAATCATGGCCACTTTGTACAATTTTTTTCCCTTGTTTTAGTTAAGTCATGGCCATGCTGTACTAATTTGTTTCCTTGTTTTAGTTAAATTGTAGTCACATTGTACTAATTCGTTCCTTCATTTTAGTTCAATCCTGGCCTTGTTGCACTAATTTATTCCCTCATTTTAGTTAAATCTTTGCCTCGTTGCACTAATTTGTTTCCTCATTTTAGTAAAAGCATAGCCACCATACTAATATGTTCCTGTGATTTAGTTAAAACATGCCCACATTGTACTAAATGTTCCCTCATTTTGGTAAACTGTGGTTAGGTTGCACAAATTCGTTCCCTCGTTGTAGTTCAATTATGGCTATGTTGTACTAATTTGTTCCCTTGTTTTTAGGTAAATCATGGCCATATTGTAGTAAATTGTTCCCTTATTTTAGTTAAGGGTATGTTTATACAACAAAAATGTATTAAAAATTTAAAAGTTTTTCCTTTGCGTTTTTGAAAAGTTTTGCATAAATACGACAACATTGTCAAAATGATCCCATTTACACGGATCCACAAAAACAACTAAAAACACTGTATCATACATGCCAAGCAAGTAGTTGGAGATGTCACTTTGTAAAGAAACACTACGCACCTGCGCACATATAGACGAGGGTTCCTCAAATCTTGCCCTGGAGGGCGAATGCGCTGCAGAGTTTAGCTCCAACCCTGATCAAACTCACCTACCTGTGATTTTCTAATGATCCTGAAGACATTGATTAGCATGCTCAGGTGTGTTTGATTAGGGTTAGAGCTAAACTCTGCAGGAAAGTGGATCTCGTGGGCCAGATTTGAGGATCCCTGCTATAGACTGAACACATAATATGCATGCGCATGATGTCACCGTTTTCACAAATTAACATTTTTGTAGTTTGCATAGAGACGATAATGGTATCGTTTTCAAAAAACTTCTACTTTGAAACCCATTTTCAAAGGTTTGCATTTTCAGGCCCCCAAAACACCGATATCGTGAAGATGAATGGTCAAAACAAATAAAAAGTGTCACATAAACTAAATTTTAGGTACATTGTTCTAATTCATTCCCTCGGTTTAATATAGTTAAATCATGGCCATGGAACAAATTAAGTTGTGGGAATGAGTTCTTAATTACTTAGTAAATTGGTTAATGTTTATTGAAAGCTATATTAATAAAAATATTGGACTTATGGCACAATTATTTAAAGGAAATTGTATCATGCACTTGAGTTCTGAGGTTTGTTACTGCCGAAGTAACAAAAAGGGACTGTGTGCTCGCAATTTTTATCTGTCTTTGCAAACTTACATTGTGTTTGTGTGTGCAAGGCCACGGACAAAATGACGTCCGTTGCTGTTCCATTACGAAAAATAACCATGGTTTTACTAAAAAAAAACAAAAAAAAACATAATTACTATGGTAACCACAAATTAACCATGGTTTTGCTACATTAACCATAGTTTAACAATTTTATTTGTAGTAAAACTGGTTGGTTACTACACTTTTACTATAATAAAACCAATTTAATTAAATTTTTGTAAGAGTTGTAGCTAGTTAGTACAGAAACTCTTATTAGCATATAGCTGAGATATTAATACTATCATGGTACACTTGGATAAACAGTCTAAAGCCAAAGCACAGATTTAAGTACTGAGGACAAAGATAAACTCTTCGATTGCTACATGTCAATATGCTAAACCACCGTTTAGCCTAATAGATGAAATGGACAGAGTAGATTAGCTCTGAGCATGGGAAAAAGATAGTGATTTGCCACCAGTTATCTGGCAGGGTTGCGATTAAAATTATTTCTTGGGTGAAAATGAAGACACACACACAGGTTTATGGTGCAGTAATGCTGTGACGCTGTAGTTTCACTGTTCTGTTTTCAAGCTTCTAGCATTACACATTGTGCTGCAGGGAACACATTCAACACAACAGTGTGTCTGGGCACATGCATCCTGTGCAGACGGAGGAGTTATTTCTTTTCTCTCTCGCTAGCACTCTAACCTGAGGGCTTCATTAGGGAGAAATGCCAGTGTACTCTGATTAGCACGCTAGTTCTTGTGCAGCTACCTGTAATTGGGTTCAGCTCACACCAGTCAGAACATGAAAACCATGACCACACACACTCTTTTTTTCAATGATCTTGATGACTTTTCAATGATCTTCAATGATTTTACCAGCATGTAGTTCCTGCCTTTTCTCTGGAAGTGAACTAGAATTCATGTCCATATTCTGTGGAAACACACACAGGCTATATCTGGAAAACTATCATACTGATTATTGCACAATATGTACTGCCTAATATTTAAAAATAGAGCATGTGAAACAGAATACTATAATAAACTTCTTTAACACATTGTCATATGCGTGTTTCATTTGACCAATAGCATCAATTTATACCAAATACCATAGATATGAATAGGCTATTAGCGGCTGTTTCTTGGGCTGCTATACGTAAGCCATCCGCCATATTGGAATGGCCAAAGCAGGTCCATGAACACTCGAGAGCAAGTTGCCTGTATATCTGCAACCCTAGCTATACACATTTATGAATATCTATATCTGGAGTAGACTTCAGCAGATGATTTTGCTAAATTAACACAATACAACAAGACGTACAGCTATACGTGACAAGATGTGTAGCCATTAGCTAAAACAACATACCGTATTGACCCGAATATAAGACGATGTTTTTTTCTTGTCAGTTTTTACCATACTTTCAAAACAAAAATTAAAATAGGAAAAATATGCAATATGAAAATAATTGAAGACAACATGTGTTTTACAGAGAAAAAACAAGATTTGGTTTTTAAAAAGCCTTCTTCCAAAAGGTACATCTAGAAAAGGGGGGTCGTCTTATAATCAGGGTCGTCTTATATTCGGGCCAATACGGTAATATAAAACACAACACACATTCTTACCTGTGAAAGTTTATCCAATTTCTTCAGGAATTAAAAATTTTGGCAGTTTTTACAACCAGAGGCTGTGCAATCTTGTGGCAATTTGAAACTCATTGATTTTTATTGTGAGTGACGACATATAGACCATTCCAAGATGGTGGATGAGTCTACGTTTTTGGAGCAGTCGAACTTGGCATCTACCTACACATATCTATGACCAAATAATGTTATTTTAGCATACATTCTCATATCTTTTTTGACTTGTTTCCAGTACAATATATATAACAAAATAAACACATAAGACAAATACACTCAAATTACAGATACAATCTATGAACACCAGTCTTACTATCATATTGCTTCTCAAGTGAATAGATCCTGTTTCAAGGACTTTGGGTTTTGTAACTGGAAAATAAGACAAAAATAACCACTATGAATATGATTTGTTGACGTGCTGTTTAACACTGCCCAAAAAAATTGTCATCCAAGGGGCACCTCAACATAATTACTTTTGGGTCGGTTATTCTGTCACGGTCAAGGTGTGTGGAGGCAGGCAGGAAGACGAGGACGACCAGAATTCAAATAAGGACATTTAATGGAGCGACAACAAGGCAGACGAGACATACACACTCAGGGTAACATTACCAATAACCGACCATACTAGACAACAAGAGACAGGAACTTATAGGGCAGATAACGAGGGGCAGACAGGTGAGCACACTGAGGATAATTAACTGATAATGAGGACAGGAACAACCAAATAAGGACACAGAGGGAGAAACCACTACAAACAGACCACAGGGGTGTTACAATAATAGCGTTATAACGTCAGTGTGATGTGTCATTGTTTCCTGTTTGACGCAGATCACCTACTATTTTGACCCCAGGCCACTTTCCAAAAGCCAATTTGGAGCTCTTTACACAGCTACACTGGCAACAGAACCGATGTCACATCAGCTGAGGTAAAACTGTCAGCCAATAAATGTGTTGTTAGAAACGGAGTTTGAAAAAGTGAGCTTTAGCTGCTTATGACACAGCATTGGTGTCAGAGTTATGACTTTTAAGTAGAAGATCGCCCATGGTTCTTCATGAAAAATAGATTTTAAATTGGGTACTGTCTCTCTGTGTGGTGTTTCTTTAAATCATTAAAGGAATATTTCTCACCAATTAATAGCCACCCTGAATCAGCGTCTTTATAAAAGGCAAAAATACTTTGTTCATTTAAGCTATCAAGCTAATTAAACATTGCCTTGGATTCCAGAAATGTTTTGGAAGTTTAATATTTGATATTGAAAGTTCTAGACTTACGGTTTCCATGGTTCTTATGTGTATGTCATATAGGACTTTCATTGGTCATACCAATAGATGTTCCCACCCTAAACTCACGTTATTGGTTGAGCGTGTTGCTATTGTATAACATTGCTATTGCAAAAAATATAACAGTGTATTTTAGAATTTTATATTTTCACACACAGACAATGTTGCACTTTCTTCTTCACGTGAGAATGACATCGATCGCTACTTTCCTATCAAGTAAGGGTACTCTTACAAAAATTAACCATGGTTTTATTATAGTAAAAGTGTAGTAACCATGTTTTTTGGCGTATTGATAACCATGTGTATAACCACAGTTCAATCATGACAACTCTTGGAACATGTTAGCATGGTGATGGATATGACAATGATAATGTATTTGGTCTTGGCGGAACAGATCTGCTACGCTGCTGCTGAATTGCTGCTGCTGTTGGTTATTGCTGTAGTTGTAGATTATTGCTGCTGCTGCAAGCAAGTACAGGAACTTGTTATTGCCAATGCATACGGTGATACAGTGCTGTGAGTATTTAAGACATACTGCTGCTGCACAAATAGCATATAAAATAACCCCGTAGCAGATCTATACAGGTGGAGCTGGGGAAGGTGGAGGGTTCCAGAGAACTCTGGAAGCGCGCTGCAGGAATCTCAAGTGAATGCTAGCCAGCCATATAAATGCAAGGCAGTAAGCTCATTGGCTGCATATGCAGCATGAACCAATCAGCTTGTGCCAAGTCATTTAACTCTCTGAATATCATCAGTTACATTAACACCCTGTCAGAATGCGCCATCAAGAGTTCCATGACTGAACTATATATTTTTACTACAAATACAATGGTTAAACTGTGGTTAATGTATCAAAGCCATGGTTAATTTGTGGTTACCATAGTAATCATGTTTTTTTGGTTTTATTTGTAGTAAAACCGTGGTTATTTTTTGTAAGGGTACTGTTGGGTACTGAAACGCAAGCCGGATCAGGGTGTACCATCCCGAATCGTACTGTACTGTACAGTACTGAACTGTACCGCTCAGTGGAAACAAGGCTTAAGACAAATACATTTTTAATACAATCTAAAACAAGTCTTCAAAGTGTTGATTCTCAAATGAATGTATCTTCTTGTGAGGATTTTTAGATATTTTAACTGGTGATTACAGAACCGGCTTTCTGACAAGATGTGCATTAAATATCGCATGCGATTTATCGTGCGGCCCTACTGGAAAACAAGATAAAATATCCTTTCGGAATAAGGTTTTAGTGGTGTCTTAGAGAAATTATCCTACAGATGGCTAACTTTAGCCTACTTTAGCATATGGCTAACCTTTAAAATTGTTCCTCATTGGCGACAAGAAAGATGTTTCCAAAAATGTCATCTTGTAATTATGGTAACCCTGATATGGACGAAGAGATTGAGATCTTTGGACATGAGAAATGAGACACATTGAGACATGAGACACATTGAGATCTAAGTCAAACGATGAGTCAAAATTACACTGATTGGAAAATTTGGACCAAAAAATATCCATTGAGATGAAGCCAACTTGTGATTTCTTGCCTCAACTAATCCACTTTGAAGAAATTAGACCATCTGTCGAATTAAATCCAGACCCACACAGAAAGATAGATCAAGCGCCCTCTTTGCCTTTCTGATCTCTGCTGGATTGCTTGTCATTTTAACATTTTCTCAACCAGAGATGAACTCTTGACCAGTGAGGGCTCTGGACTCTAACTTGGTTAAGCTGAGGTTCAAAGGAAACTCCAGTCGAGTCCCATAACTCTGTCTCCTCTGATTAGCTAATTGGTGTTTAGAACTGTATCTGGTTGGCTGAACTGCACGGATTTGCAGTGTAATCTCACTGCCCACATATCATATTATTAACCAATCATTTAGCTTGTGGAGATATACATGCTTTGATGCTAAAAGGTAGAGCTCTCGTGATGGTTAAGTCAAACCTGACTCCATCACAGTTTTGTGTTATTTCAGATGTAGAGCATTAAATTAAACTGGTAATGTTTTTCAGAGCGATATGCCACTGTCTGAAAGTGTCTTTGTGAGAGCTCGCTTCTTGTCAGAATAACTTAAATTCTTGCAGAGTTCAATTCAGTAAGCTTTTATTTTCTGGCATCTCAAAGTAGAGATCACTTCTTCAGAGCGCCACTGAATTCTGTCAGCATCAGCACGCCAAATCTAATCTCTTCCCTGTCTTTGGCTTTTTTTTTCCCGGGTCTCATATCAGAAATAATTGACAGGGATGGAGAGACAGAGATAGCAAGAAAAACAAAGAGATAAACAAGGGGAAACAGGGTTCCATGGTAATTGACATGTCTAAGCTTTGCGATCTGCTGGTTGTTTCCGTTAGGTGTGATTTGTCATGGTGGGAGATGCGGTATCAACTGTGAATGTGCCAAAAGGAAGGAACAGATGCCAGGAGCAATAGCTTTTTAGCTGTTCTAGGCCTGGGTTTTTTGCCAAAGAACAGAGACTTGACATGCCATATTCTTAATTTTGTACCTACAGACCAGCTATAAATCATTGTACTTCCTCTGGGAATCAATACTGTTTGCTCACTTTCATTGATCTCTGTGGTAACATTAATATATTGTAACAAAAGTTGCAGTATTATTATTATTATTATTATTATTTTACTTTTGGAAGCAGCGATTAAAATGCTGTTACCTTTAAAATATATGTCTTTTTGCCTGAGGTATATGTATTTTTACAAACAAACTTGCTTTCTCATAACTGCAATTGAACACCAAGATGCAACACATCAAAACACAACAAAAAAGTTAGTGTAACACAATTTTTCAGAATCTTGAGTATTTCCAGTTAAAATATCTAGAAATATTTAAAACAAGATCCTTTGAATTTAAGTTTCTTAAGTTGCTTCTCAAGTCAATTTACGAAAATGTATTAAAATTTTACAAATCTGATTTGACAATGCTTGGACTAGGCTTGACTTCTTGCATTAATGTTTTGCTGTTGATTTTTGAGAGTTTACTTGATTTCTCTTGTTCACATGGAACATCCTCCCCTTCTACATTCCAGACAGTGATACAGTCTCTCCTGACCTCATCTAGGATAGTCTATATTGTACCATTGACACACACACACCAAACAGATGATCGACTGTTCCGTCATTCCAGTGAAAGTCATATTGTTTTGCTTTTTCAGCTGAAATTCCTGTAAATGTGTGATCCACCTGGTGCTGTCTGTACCTCATGAAACGGTACATTGAAACACACTGACAGTTAATATTCGGATGTCTGAAGTTTAAAGACCTGGTTTAGATCTTTTCTTTGACACCACAGATTCACAGAAGGGATCTGTGGTCTGTTGGTCTCGCTATGATCTAATATCTAATAATGAGTCAACGTTTTTCCCTAACAGAGAGAGCATAAATTCCTGTGTTTGACCCCCCTCCCTTTCATAAAAGCAATTTTAGTCTTCTTCATTTTAGTAGTCCTTTCTTCCCTGTTTTATCAGAAAGTTGTCTTCCTTCAACCTATGATCCAAGAACATTGATTTGAGAGGAGTGGAGAAGGATAGTAATGTTTGCACCCCTTGCTACTACTTGTGTGGTTGTTTCAACTGTAGACGGTTCAACCTGTGGACCTCTATAGACTCTTCACAAACACCATGAATGCGTATTGCACACAAAAATGGCAATAGCTTGCTCAAAATTTAAGCTCCAATCTGATTGGCTAGCTGCAAGTTCATTACATCAATTCTGTTTGAGATACTCTAGGTACTTTCACAATGACAGTGATTCCCAGTGATTTTTACAAGATGCGGCGACTACCAACAGGAGTAGGAATGCCTACTAGAGACCAGCAGCAATGGTAGAGCATTCATTCAATTGCATGGTCCAAATCCAAGTTCGATTCCACACCTGTCCACTTGTACAAGATAGTCCAGATAACTTTCATACTTTGCAAACCAAACTAGAGTCCACTTGAACCGTATCCTAGATCTCTCAAGTAGACTCAGTATGGTTTATAAAACAGCTTGGTTCCACACCAAAAGCTAAAGAGTGAAAGTTACCTTAGTAGCAAGTAAGCAAGATATCTTTGCTCTTAGGGATATATCCTGTTTCACATGCACCTAAAGCAGGGGTGTCCAAACTCAGTCCTGGAGGGCCACTGTCCTGCAGAATTTACCTCCAACTTGCCCCAATGCGCCTGCCTGGAAGTTTCCAGTTTGCCTTGATTAGCTGGTTCAGGTGTGTTTAATTGGGAGCTAAACTTTGCAGGAGAGCGGCCCTCCAGGAACAGGACTGGACACCCCTGCCAAATTTACATCTCAGTCAAGCAAACCTGTGGATGATTCTTGTCCAGAATAAGGTGGACTAGACTTCAGACAAAGTAAAACGACTAATGTGGGTGGATACATAAAGCAAATGAAAAGCCCCACAGAAAGATGCACACAGATTTATAGAAAGCAGTAACCTCTTCCATTTCCAGTAGAGTCCTCATACAGGCTCTGGTTGGAACAAACAAACAAACCCCTTTAGTTAAGAAAACCTTTTAGTAACCTTATCCATCATGATACCCTTGCAATAAAATCTTAGGGTTTACTCAACCTTAGGGTTTTGTTGCAACTGAGCCCTGACCTTTACCGAACAGGCCCGGAGAGAAAGTTTTGCTTGCTGACAAGTGTCGCGCTCTCCCAGAATCAGTTGTTGAGTGAATGAGACGGCACATTTCCAGACTACTTTTCTACTTCAAGCTGAGGGCTTCTCAACAACTTCCAGGAAGACTCACCTGGCTAATATTGACCTAGTGCCTGGAAAGAGCAGTGATATTAGTTTTACAGGAAGTATAGTAAAATAAATGTGCTGTTTTACGTTATTATTTAGTTTCAAACTCACTGACCTTCGGAAATGAGATATTACCTTAGTTTAATGTGCATACATGTATGTGCTTATGTGTGTTTAACAGTTTTATTGCTTGCTTTTAAAAGTATGTGTATGTGTTTAATCTTTGAATATGGTCACCACATGGGTGCTGGCACCAGCGCTAAACCTTTTCAGACCATCAGCCAGGAACTAGCAGGAACGTACCCACATCAGAAACAACAGCTGCACGTCCCCACCATTTTTTTTTTTTTCCCAGAATTTATCACCAAAGAGGGTCTTGAGCGTTAAGATGGAAAACACGCAACTACAAATTGAGACCGGAGGAACATGTTCACAGATTGTTGACGTTATGCAACACTTTTGGCTTTGATGGTGATGTACTGGACAAATAATGTGACGTATGCACCTTCTTTGGCTAGTACTTCAACATCTCCTTGATTTGTTGCCGCCTTAAAAGGGGCTATTTCATGCATAAGATGCTCTTTCATTATAAAAAGTGGTTGATGGTCTATGCAGACATAGTCAAACGTTAAAAGGATAAAGCTGCCCCTTTCTCGAATGGGTAGGAATGACCCACAACCCTACATGGGATAAGCGGTTTGAAGAATGAATGGATGGATGGGTAAGAATGAGATATCCCAAATATGAGATGAAATGATGATCAAAAGGAGATTTGCAGCATGGCATCTCTCACGCCAAATGATTCATTTGCTCTCCTAAATAAAGTGATAATGAAATGCACTGGAAAGCTTCAGTATTCAGATGAGGCTCTTGTTTTGACGCAAATAAAACATGTTTCTGCAGAAACACACACTCAAAACTACCGAGACAGAATGGCTGTGTGGGGAGACACATGTGGAGCCACACATCTGGGAAGTAGGGATTAACCCATCTCTGAACTCTCCATGCTGTCTGAACACGCTCTTACAAGCACTCGTGCGAAGGAACAGGGGAGTAAAATGAAGAAAAGTGTGGATTTAGAGCTGTAAACGACAGCGCATCCTGAGCACTTTATTTTTGACATTTGTAAGTGGCTAGAAATACAAGTTTTGTACATTGAATAGCATAACAACATAAATTAGCACAAAAAAAAACTGGGGCATTGAGAGTTATGCATTACAAGTACTGTGAGTTATGTAATCAGATTACTTTTTTCAAGTAACTAGTAAAATATCTAATTACTTTTAAATTTACAAGAAAATATCTGAGTTTTTCAAATAAGTAATGCAAGTTACTTTGTTTTTTTTCCATTTATTCATTGACAGCCCTAATGTCCCTGTGTTGAGAGAAACTGGGGGTGAAGTGCAGAGGCAGTTCCTTCGGGCTGAGGCCTATTAATTTTGGTGTGAAGAGGCCTTAAGAGTTGACAAAAATATAACTTATGGGTTTTTTGTTATTAAAAACAAATAAGCAAGCCCAGCTCAGGTGATAAAAAGTAGTGCAAAAGTGATGTAATGCATTACTTTCTATAAAAAAGTAACTAAGTAATACAATTACAGTTTATGGAGTAATGTAATATTGTAATGCATTACTTTTAAAAGTAACTTTCCCCAACACTGGAGAGTAACCTTCTCGTTCTCGGTCGGTATCATAGTTCGGCATTGTTAGCCTTTAGCAAGAGATAATGCGGAGTTGTTTCTCTACAAATTGTAGAAATTCTTTCACACAGTGCTGTTGAGAACAAATGTCAGTGACCTTGCTGGACAGCAGTGAACTGCAGCCTATCACAAGTATGTTACGTAACAAAGAGCTCTACGTTTAATGGCCTGTCTCAGTAATAGGGTTGACCGAGACCTTTTGGGGCACCATAAAACAGTGTCAGCTTACAGACAGGAACAAAAAACATCTTGTTTATTCAGTACTATTTTAACTGTCCTGTCTTGCCCGCCTTCCCTGTGGTAGAACAGTTTTACAGACACAATGGTGTCCAGTGATGTCCATATGGTGAATATTTGCCTCCCTGCTGAGAACTCCATTTCTGTCCTGACACTTGCTTTGGGAGTTAGGACTTTCTTTAAGCCTTGGCAAACAGCTGAAATGACTCAGATGTTAAACTGGTGTTAACGTTTAATCCCTTCGAGTCGGGGTCTGTTGGGCTCTTTTGAGGGCGGGTATTACAGTCAGAAGTCACAGTGTTAAACCTCCCGATTCACAAAATTTTAGACTTGAATAATCTTGCGCTAAAGCTGAACATATGTGGAATTATGAGGCTTCAGGAGCCAGTGGCATTTTAAAGTACATCCATCCATCCATCTGTTTGTCTATCTATCATCCTGTCAGACTGTCTGTCTATCATTCTATCTGTTTGTCTGTCTAGCTATCTAACTGTTCCCTCTGTCTGTCTTTATTTCTGTCTACCCATCCATCCATTCATATCTCCCTCTGGCCAACTGTCTGTATACATTGGAAATGGTTTGTGACTGACGTTTCTGACATTGGACTGTTGGCATAGTGCAGATATGAGCGTCATATGACCTCGTCGCCAATCAAAGCCCTTTGATTTGACTTTTTCAGCACAAGGGCCCGAGGCGTAGCACAGTGTGTCATAAACAAAACACAAATCCCCTGGAAGCTCAGCACTGACAACAAAATATGAAAGCTCCATTGTATTGTGAAGACAGCACTGATGTTAGCATATACGACACATTCCCATAGACTTAATCCAGACGTTATGGTTTAAATGGCCCGAATGCAAAAACACCCACACAGGATGAGAAGATACATAAAAGAGAGAGAGACTTGATAGCACTGAACTACTAAGCAGGATTAATCAGTTCTCAACAATATGCAGTAAACAAACACGGTGCAAAGCATGAGCGCAGAAATGAATGATGCATCGGATGAAAGAGGAAGACAGAAAAAGATGACAGGAAGGTGAGAGGGGGTGGGTGGGTGAAGAAGTTGTGAGAAAGTAGGGCACAGGAACAGAAGGGAGAATGATAGATTTCACTTTAGAAGGAATATGTCGGTGTCTGCACAACAAAAGTAGAAGAAAAGGCAGAGAGGTGAAAAGACAACCTGTTGGGATTATGAAAAGTGCATGCATTATATTATTGGATAATATTACACTCCCATGTCCAGTGTGGCCTTGGTTACATCTGCAGAAAGGAGGTTTCGAAAGTTAGTACTTTTTGATGAAAGATTATGAAAACTCCCCCATCCAATTGTTTTTAAATAATTGTATGCAATTTATTTACTAGTTATTATTATTTTTAACTATTTTAAATTTATTTTAAAATATAACTATGCATAGATTGAGTTGTATCTATGATGTATATTATTAAATATTATATAAAATATTAAATTGTATAAACATAATATAAAATAAAATACACATTTGAAAACTCACATTCTGGTGAGTAATTAATGATGCGATTATTATTATTTTATATATTATTTTTGGATTATTTCTGATGACAGGTTATGAAAACAAACTCCCCCATCTAATTATTATTTTTAAATGATCGCAGCATTTCATAAAATGTATTTATTAGTAATAATTTAGCGCTATTTTAAATCTATTTTAAAATGTAATTATATGTAAATATAAAATACAGATAATAATATATGTGTATTTTAAAATATAAATGTACGTATATAAACTATTATATATTATTAAAAATTATAGAAAATATAAAATATTTTATTGTATAAAAATAATGTAAAATAAAACAGATTTGAAAACTCACATTCTTGAGTAAATAGTGCTAATATTTCTTTTTTTATTAATTTTTTATCATGAACCATTCCTTTAAAGAAATAAGGTCAACATGAATATCACGTGTTGCATTATTTTTGTATGTGCCACTGTTTTTTTTTGTATTTTTTTATAGTTTTTTGAATAGTGGAAACAATTTTGACTCAGAAATTGCTAGTAAATTTCACAAACAATTACAAAGAAACATCAAGTAACACAGTGAATTCAATGTAAAATTTTGAAGTATAAAAATTGAAGTAGTATTTTCTAGCAAAATGTACTCAACTTTTGTTTTATTTACAACTTCGAACAGCATCAGCAACAAGAAAAAAACAGGATTTGGGGATCACCAAGGTACTGTACACTCTTAAAAATAAAGGTGCTTCAAAAGGTTCTTATGTTAAAGGTTCTTTATGGAACCATTTAGACAAAAAGGTTCTTCTATGGCATCGTGAAGCACCTTTATTTTTAAGAGTGTATTCATCGATTGCACCATTTGCTGAAGTCATTTCTACTACCAGGCCCCATTTGAGTTCATTTGACCAGTGAACCACATCAGTTTTCTCATGTGACCCGCTGTAGTGTGTGAGTGAGTGAGACAGTAAATGCATAAATACATTCCTCTCTCTCTAGAGGGTTTTACCCCGTTTCTGAGAGCATCTGTTCTGCTACCGTAGACGTCTCCATTTATTTCAATCTATTTCGCTGCAGAATGCCGAGTCTAAGACAACGCTTGGAGGAGAAGAGAACAAGGAGATACAAAGAGATTAAAGGTGGAAGGCAAAGAGCGGTAAAAACAGGTGTCGTAGAAAAAGACAGGAATCACGAGCAGGCATGTCATGACGAGTAACAAACTTCCAAATATTTCAGTCACAAAGACTGAAAAGTTGCTTCTCCAGGTGTGTTTTGAAAGCTTAATGGATTCACCCAGAAAACCGGGATAGAGGCGTACAGGAAATAGGGTTTAATATTAGACAAATCCTTCGATATGATCCAAATAGATATTATTTTTTTCTCTCTCAAACACACAGAAACCATTTCCCCTGCTCCTTCATGGCCATTTTGAGTTTCACTTTTAGCAGTCCTCCTCTGGTCCAAGAAAACATACAATTTGTGTTGGCTGCATGTTTACAGTAACAAATGGCATTTTAATAACTTGTTTGTATAGGAAGAGAGTTCAAATAGCAATAAATCCTTCATCTCAACAATGTGATTGTATATATTAACGTGTAGTATGTAATTAAAGAAAGTGGGAACAATTAAATATATTTTTATAGTACTTTTAGTGGTACTTGGTGAGGCAAACTGTCTGTTTCCGTCTGTTTGGCATGTAAAAATAAATATTGAATTCTTTTAACACAGAATAATACAAAATAATTGTATATAATACGTTTATTGTTCGTTTGAAATATTTTTATTTTATTTTACCTGTTGTTTTATTTGTTGCAATTTTATTTTTTATTGCATTACATTTAATGATTTTATTTTTATTTCATTTATTCTTTTTGTTATTTTGATTTGCATTATTTTATTTACTGTTATTTCTTTTATTTTACTCATTTTATTTATTGCACTACATTAGCAGACATGACTGAAAGCCATACATTTTAATTTTGTTTATTTTATTTTATTAATTCATCATGACCTTAATTGCATTACTTTTTATTGATATCTTTGTTTATTTATTATTTTAACATTTTATTATTGGATTTGCAGTAATGAAAGCCACATATTTATTCAGCATGAATTAAAAACCATAATCAATGCAATAAAATATTTGCAAACAGTGTCCCATATACATGTACATATAATGTCAAGGGATCCCATATTCATATATTATGGTTTTACTTTAATAGTAGGTACTGGGAACTATGGTTACCATGGTAAAAATGCATCAAAATAATGTTTTACACCTATTTTTGTATTTCTCTGCCAGTTGCTGGTAACAGTCTTGACATGAGTCCTGTTTAAGTGTTGTTTACTGATGACATCAGATAGTTTCCCTAGGAACAGAGATATTTCCTTATCTGCATTTCTATAAATAAAATGATGCGTAATCCCCGCCTTTATGTAAGATAAGACAACAAAATATGACCAATTCACAGTAAGTTCACTGGAAACAAATAAACAAATTAATCACGCACTGGAACACATTGGACTGTCCAACACTGTCTGTTCAATCGGCGCCGAGCGTCCCATTTTCTGGCCTTTCGTAGAATTTCCAGTGGGTGCCACATTAATTATTAAGCTCTATTTATAGGACCCCATTACCTGCTCCATAAAAAGCCTGTCATTCCCACAGCATGGGTTTTTAGGAAGGTGGATGTTGAGATGAATTATCTATCATCTTTCCTGTCGCCTCGGTGGGTTTCTGGATTATTCAGAGCCAGTCTTTCATCCTGTGATGAACCTTTCCAATCTTCACAGAATTTCACACTCAAGGCCGGGTTCATTTAGATGACAGGTAATTAATGTGGCTGAAATTATGACACACACTTACTGTGATTGTGAAAGAGATGTAAGAGGAAGCAGTACAGATATAGCAGCAGATTTTAGCTATATTGGTTTATGGGTCAATGACAAAAGAGGATGTCTGGGATGATAAAAATGAGAAATATAAGTCTAGTTCATGATCATCTTGTATTGAGGTAGGTTTCATACATTTTTTAAAAATATTTTTGTTCAAAGATAATGATATGTACTATTATGTATAGATAAAAAAAAAAAATGTTCAAAGATAATTATATGTACTATTATGTGTTCATTTATATTTTTTTATATCTTTCAGATTTTTTCCAATAATTTTTGTTTTTTTGTTTTTGTTTGTTTGTTTTTTTTCGTTGAAATAAGTCTCTTATGTTCATCAAGGCTGCATTATATGATCAAAAATACAGTAAAATTAGTAATATTGTGAAATATTATTACAATTAAAATTTAAGAGCCATGTTACTATTCAAATTAAAAACATGATTAAAAATAAAATATTATTTAAAGTATCACTGTTTCCACAAAACTATTAAACAGTAAAAACTGTTCTATAGGAATCATTAATAATTGAGCACCAAATTACAGGAATAATTTACATTTAAAAATATATTAAAATAGAAAACAGTTCTTTTTCGGTAATCTCGGCCAATTCGGAGCCGCTGGCATCCCTGGAGTGATCCCTGAGAGGTGGATGGGTATGATATGCCTTCCACAAGAGACCATTTGCATCGTGCTGAATTCAGAAAGGGATAAAAGAAGCATGTTGGCTGGAGGTGTCTGAGAGCGTGTGGACCGACTGCCTTCACTCCCATAGTTCTGTCCTCTTTGTCTTCACATATACTAGCATTCAAAAGTTTGGAGTAGACTGTTTTCGTCTCTTCTGCTCACCAAGGCTGATTTTATTTGATCAAATATACAGTAAATGTTGTGAAATATGATTACAATTTAAAATAACTGTTTTTTTTGGTGAATATTTTAAAATGTTTATTCCTGTGATGATCATTACTCCAGTCTACAGTGTTCATTAATTTTTTTTTTCATGTTTTTGAAAGAAGACTCTTCTGCTCACCAAGGCAAGCATTATATGATCAAAAATACAGTAAAATTAGTAATATTGTGAAATATTATTACAATTAAAATTTAAGAGCCATGTTACTATTCAAATTAAAAACATGATTAAAAATAAAATATTATTAAAATTAAAATTAAACTAATTAAAATTAAATTAAAATTAAAAACATGATATTCTACCATTTAAAAAAAGTAATGCTTTATTCTGCAATGATGCATTACATTTATCATAAGTGACAGTAACGACATTAGGACATTTATAACATAACAAAAGTGTTATATTTGTAAAAAAAATAAAAAATAAAAATGTATCACGGTTTCCACAAAAATATTAAGCAGTAAAAATGTTTTCAACATAGATAATAAGAAATGTTTCTTGAGGAGCAAATGAGAATATTAGAATGGTTTCTGAAGGATCATGTGACACTGAAGACTGGAGTAATGACGCTGAAAACTCAGCTTTGCCTCACAGAAATAAATTACATTTTAAGATCTATTAAAATAGTCATTTTAAATTGTAATAATATTTTACAATATGACTGTTTTACTGTATTTTTTGATCAAATAAAATCAGCCTTGGTGAGCATAATGAACTTCTTTCAAAAATATTAAAAAGTATTACTGACA
>NW_015548207.1:1343036-1354421 GCF_001515605.1 Sinocyclocheilus anshuiensis | reverse complement strand
ATATTAAAATAGAAAACAGTTCTTTTAAATTGTAATAATATTTCAAAATATTACAGGCCTCTCTAAGACTAAAAGTGTTTTCTAAATTGTGAGTGATTTCTTAAAACTGCACCACAGTGCAGCGTGACAGATCATGCATCCAAACTTTTAAAAAGAAAGCTAATTCTCATTAAAACCACATGGTAAAAGTACTTCATTTAGTATTTTAAAAAATCACACCATGTTTCCATGTGTATATGTGTATACATCTGTGTTTATGCCCACCCAGCAGGTGTTGTGTTGTGCGCCTCTACACCCCAGTCAGTCACACCCCCATCAGAGGGATTTTTCCGCCCCACTGTGGCTTATTCTAATTACACAATGGGTGAATTCTCCTTTTAATATCCATTTTCAATCTCGCTGAGCAGTAAAAGGCCATTATCCCGGTCCCGAGAGTGTGCCACGCTCAAACACAAGCACGTGTGGGCCTCGGCCAGCCTGGAGCTAAATCAAAGGGATTTGCGTCGTCCAGCGCTGTGAAATCATGTAGATCTGACAGCTCAGGGAATTATGGGTGATGGCTGTTGTACCAAACTGCAACTGTAATCACAGAAAACAGGCTCGCCGCCCATGATAATGCTGAATGCAGACTTTTCTGAAGTGTTTAGGTCAGGTTGCACACCAACAGAATGCTACACGTTATGTATATTTGAGTATAATTTATTTCAAATATTTTTTGGCATCATGTGCATAAACAGTTTCATTTCACTACATGGTTTCATAATACAACAACCTCTGATTGTAGTTCAAAGTAGCATGTAAGCAAAAGAAATGTATCTGGTCAATATGGGAGCCCAGTTCAGCCATGGAATTCTCAGAATTCTGAGAAAAAATATATAGAATTGCGAGAAATAAACTCAGACTTTTAATTTATATCTCACAATTTTGTCCGTTTTCTCAAAATTCTAAATTCATATCTCGCAAATCTGACTTTTTTTTTCAGAATATTTGAGAAAAAATAAGTCAAAATTTGGAAAAAAAACTTTTTGTGAGGGAAAAAAAGTAATTTTAAAGTTTTATTTTTATTTTTTATCCTGTGGTGGAAACCATCTTCCATATGTTATGGTCAAGGCCCGTAGGGCACCGAATATTAAAAAGAAAGACAGAAAGAAAAAAAAAAAAAAGAAAACAAACTGCGCCAGTGCAGCAGAAACTATATGGTTAAATGTGCTGCTATTATGCAAGAAGAGCAAAATAAATGTACAAAATTATAATTTGAATCGTTTAAATTTACATATAGGTACATGTGGGCATTCAGTTTAAGGAATGACGTCATAGCAAAAGTAGTCTTCGTATATGGGTTTCTTCAAAGCACAGGCCTACGATTATTATCGATATTTATGGAGTTAATATCAAGCAGCAACATGGGTCCGGCTCATTTTTTTTTCTCTTATTTTAATGCATTTTAAATTATTGACTAGTTCTATATTTTCTTGCTATTTAAGTTTTTGGTTCTATATGTAAGCATATTATTTAGCACTTGTATTTTTTTTTTCTTCTTTTTTTTTTTTTTTTTTTTTTTATCTTTAGTAACACATTATAGTAACTTTCAACAAAAACTTCAATAAGAAACTTTCTTAAAGTGTGTCATTTCTGCACAACAAGCAGCACCAAAACCGAACCGCAAAAATAATGACTGTTTTCCAACAGGTTTCCCCAAACTTGTCTGCCATTAGTTGGCCAAACAGAGAGCCCTGCCCCCAAACTCATGCCACTGATTGAGGCAAAGTTGCTATGTTGCAAAAAACAGCAAATGTTTCATTTTCTATTATTTTATTTTACTCTTTATCCTTTATTTTAGTCTTTGTATTTAAGCCATCACCTTTAACAGCTCAAGAGTTCACGTAGATTCAAATATGACTATTTATGCAAACATATAAATGTTTCAGACACTATGAATGTGCATTAACTAAAAACCTGTTGAGCAAAATGATATTAATGAAAGTTACTATAAAGTGTTACCAAATCCAGCACACCAAGGCAAAACCCGTCATGTCTTTAATGGCAACACTTAGTTTATCCAAAAATTACAATTCTGTTATCATTTACTCACCTTCACATAGTCCCAAACCTGTACAACATTCTTTCTTATACAATACACAAAAAGGAGATATTTTGAAAAATGTCTGTTTCTTTTGTTCATACAATGCAAGTCAGTGGGGTCCAAATGTTCATTTTGGACCCCATTGACTTTCATTGTATGGACAAAAACAGAAAAAAGTAAGTCATAAAGGTTTGAAACAACATGAGGGTAAGTAAATGACAGAGTTGTTCTTTTGGGGTGAACTATCCCTTTAAATGTCTCTACAAGTCTGCAATTGTCTATCGCTTCTTCTTCTGTTTAAGAGATTTCCTTCGTTTGACGATCATCTCATATAGTTTGTCCATTCCTTCGTGGAGACCCTCACCAATGATGGCGCAAGCCGGTTGGACGTGGTACGTAGTGGAAGGACTCAGTTCATGGAGCGCCAGGTGCTTCTCGATCTCAGTGACCGTCAGGGATTTGGGAAGGTCCTGCTTGTTTGCGATCACCAGCAGAGGAGTTCCTTGGTTCTCCGCGAATTTGGTGACTTTATGCAGTTCCGTCTTGGCTTCCTCAAGTCGGTCAACATCTACGGAGTCCACCACGTAAATAATACCGTCCGTGCAGCGGCTGTAGGATTTCCACAAGGGTCTTAACTTCTCTTGCCCGCCAACGTCCCAGAAGTGACAGCTGATGCCTTTGGCAGTGCCATTGCTGAGCTTGATCTTCTCAGTGTTGAAGCCAATGGTGGGAACGGTGTTGACGAATTCGTTGAACTTTAACCGATACAGTACAGTGGTTTTACCGGCCGAATCCAATCCGAGCATCACAATGTGCAGGGACTGGAATGCTGCAATGTTGGAGAAACCGTTCCCCATCTTATGATGAATGTGTAACAATCAAGAAATCACATAGCAGCCTCGCCTATCTTTGCCTCTACAAGCATCTGAAGACCAGCTTGAGGCTTCCAGGCTCCCGATGCATTGGTTATTTAGCTTCCAAACTTGATGACTTTGAGATTGAAGGAAAAACCACCAGGTTATGATCCCGTAAAACGATCCATGAAACATGCACAGGAGGCACCTCAATGTGTCAACCGTCCATGCTTATCCATGCAAACCCATTAAAGCATCCTCAATCTCAATTACACATCAACCCAGGCAAGTATGCATGGTCGGTCTGGGAAGGGCGTTGGGTTCTCCTCCTGTTTTCAGATGATATGTTGTGCTGCAGACCGCAGACCTCCGTTTACCTCCTCTGTATGTTTATGAAGAGCCTGATCAGATTTCTTCCCCACGCAGCATAAATCCGAGACAGTAAGGTCAGGGAGCGAGGCGTTTCCTCAGTGGTGATAAAAACAAGCCAACAGTGAGAGTAGATGGAGGTTTCCCCGCTGTGCTCTGCCTCACACTGAAGTGCTGCTGCTGCTGTCTGTGAGTGTGCATGAGGAATACAAATCTGTGTGAACTCCTCCCACACAGGGAAGCAGAAGCATGGAGACGCCAGTTCATAAAGTCACTTTACAACACTGCATGTAAAGCCACTCCATGTATAGCAAAAAGAAAAAGAAAAAGAAAAAAAACTGTTTAATGCTTACGCTTTTATATATTTAAACTAATATTGTAATATTTTTATATTTGTATTTTTTATATATATATAGAACTATTATTAGTTTATATTGTATAATATTATTAATATTACTTTATATTAGTTTCAGGGTCTGAAGATTGTAATTATGATTTTAAAAATTCAAAATAATATTTTTTTATTACAATTTGATATTTTAAAATTATTATTATGGTGAGACATCTTCGCTCATTAGACTAAATACATTGTTTAAAAAAAAAAAAGTTTTGTGAGTCTGCTGACACCTAGTGTAAAATATATGTATAACAACCTCTATAAAATAATGTTTACATAAATATTTTTTAAACTGTAACTACAGTTGTAGTTGTCAGCAGATCATTAAAATCCAGTCATGAAGTAACATGCCTGAGATATTAAAAATAATATTGTGTGTGTGTGTGTGTGTGTGTGTATGTATATGTATATATATATAGAGAGAGAGAGAGAGAGAGAGAGAGAGAGATCATGCATTTGTGAATATAAAACTCAAATTTACTACAATTGCATAATACGTTATTCATTTCAAGTTGTTTATTATTGTTGTTACTGTTGTTATTCTGTGGGGGAAAAAAATCATATAAATCACATACATGTATATACATACGCATATATATATATATATATATATATATATATGAATAATTACAATATTTTGAAGAATGTTTACTGTTATTATTATTATTGGGGAATTATTACAGAATCTAATTGTTTAGTCAAGATTGTTACCTGCCAAAAGTGTAGTGTTCCTTTTCTACCCCTAGATGTCAGGATTGCAGAAGTTAACAAAAAATAAAAAATAAAAATAGGGCCCTTCCCAGAACAAGTGAACATCAATTTATTTACATGACGGCATAATGTTTCTAACACAATGTACCTTACAGCTCGCACACAAATACTTAATGCCGACTGGATCCAGTCTGTCTGAGGAGAACGCATGTGTGTAAGGATGTCAATATAAAAAGGATTTAGGGAAGAAAACAAAATAGCGAGTTCCTGACATTCTGACAGTCCTCCAAGTGGAAGGGAAGGGCTCAGGACGGAGTATGTGGGTCTTACAGAGGAGCTGGAACGGTTTATTGTGACCGAACAATTCAATCCAGATCAAAGCCCGTTTCACATTCAAATGGGTCTCAAAGAAGAGCAAGACTTCAAAAATTGTGCCTTAGTAATATTCTGCATACATACTTGCTGCTCCAAAATCAAGCATGCTGCCTAACTATACAGCATTTTAAGGGAACAAAGGTTTGAAATAGGAAACCAACATTATTATGTTTCTTTCTGTTTTTACTACTCATTGCGGTTGAATTCTAAGAAGTCCCAGAAGTTATTACAACGAGTTCAGGGGGAACAATCTAAATCATCCAAAATGGCAGACTGAAGAAGTTGAGAGTAACTTTACACAATATTGGTGTATACTATGTATTTTTATGTTTAGAGTACCACATTGTTAGCCTTGCAACATGCTAACATGTATTAAGTAATAATAGCAGGTTTTCTCACACAGTTAGAATATATGGACTAGATTCAGTATGTTTTTGTACATTATAAAATGGATAGATGCTAGCTAGATGCTAACTGGTCAAGACAGAGTTAATAAATTACAAACGTAAAATACACAGCTAAACAGCTTGTAGCAAAACTGTTAGCAGCACCTGTTGAAGCTAACTATTATCCATGTCTAGGGTGACAATTTCTAGCATAATTAGCTTAAAATCTAGTTTTAATGAGTCCTTAAAACGTTTGATTATGTAGAAACTGTTATAAAAGCTGTCAGGTACATGAGATGTGCTAATACAGTGTGTAACACCACATATTATACAATATAGCATAATCTTTTATTACTTAAGGCGTGGCATGGCACATTTTGCTATGTATTATTTGTTCCTTACAGAAGTTGACTCGTACGGGAAGTGAAGTAATGAGGAAGTGTTTTAAAGGGGTCATCGGATGCAAAATTCCCTTTTGTTGTTGTTTGAACATAAATGTGTGTTGGAAGTGTGTGTAAACATCCATCCTATAATGATAAAAATCCACCCAGTGATTTTTTTTTAAAATCCCTATTTTAAAATCCCCTTTCTCAAACCAGGCTGTTCTGAGATTCCTGTCAGAATGACGTAGTTCTGCACAGGCCGCTCCCACGACAGTTGATTGACAAGGCCGTCTTACCTTAGACCTGCCCTGAGTGAGCTGTGAGCTGTCCGCCATTGTGTCGACTCCGGTGCAGGGGAAGACAAGAATGTCTCCGATTAAGCGATTGAGGTGTTTTGTTGTTGGATGTAATAATGAACATAGCAGTCGTCACTTACTCCCAACATCTGAGCCGCTGAAGACGTAGAGGATTAACGTTACTTTCATTTTGAAGGGAATGCGCCGATTCCCGATCTGCCTAAATGCGTCTATGTTCGCGCGAATCATTCGTGATCGAGCTTCATCTACAAAAGAAGTGTGTAAGTTTTTTTTTTTTTATGAATCTTTGCAAATCGCCTTTCCTAATATGTGCTATTAAGCAAGTTTCGCTGCTAAAGTAAACAGTACTGCTCGTCACCCCACAGAAGAGAGGGGCGGGGTCAGCAGAGCTCATTAGCATTTAAAGCAAAATGGACTAGAATGGCTTGTTAAAAGCAGAGCTCGTTTTAGGGTAAAAAAGGTGTTTTTTACACTACCATTGAGAAATTTTAACCAAAGTATATTACAGACTTTTCATTAAGACCCTAAAGAATCATATCAACTAATATAAAATGGGCATCCGATGACCCCTTTAAGACAGAGGACACCGGGACTCTAACTGCCTCAAGTTGCACATTGTTATAAATTAGTTATAAATGAGCTCAAGCAGGTCCATGCCCTTTAGTCCTTCCTGTCCATTTCGACAGCTGCTCCGACAGCCAGCAGTGGGGAAGAAAGACTAGGGCAATAGGACAACAAACACACACACACACTTACACTTTTTCTATCCCTCTCTTTGTCACACACACACACACACACACACACACACACACACAAACGTGCGAAGGTGGTCTCATTGGTGCAAATGCCATCTATCTATTTACCTATCTATCTATCTATCTATCTATCTAGATCATTTAAGGGTGTTAAATGTAAATAAATGTAATGGTATTAAACATGCAACTAAATCCCAAAACTTTCACTCTAACTTTGGCCCTATTTTTCACATTCTTCAATAAAGCAATTTTTCCATGGTAGATTAAAACAGCGAAGGATTTTGGATCTTACAAACATTTCAAACTGAATATCCGAGAGCTTTATAGATGCCAAGGGGACGTAATCCTCAGGGTTAATCTAACTCCAGCTGCTCAGGAACATCTTGCCTTCTTTGCTCGCTATGGAAACCAGGACCTCCTCAGGGAGTTCCTTTGAGGTTCCTCAGAAAAACTGCAAGCAAACAGACCCTACCATTTCATGTTTCTCTCCTTTAAAACACCCTCTCACTTTCTTGAATGCGAAGAGGCCTCTTACATTAATGTGTTTTGACGTACAAATTTGCTGTCAGCAGAATGTTCTCATCTCCTTTTCCACAAGAGCTCTTGCGTGAGTAACAGGTAGATGAAGAGCCGCATTAACATGCGAAGAGTGTGCGTAACCGAGCAACAGGCCTGAATGGGATGTGCTACTAATTAGTTTCTGCTCCTGTGAGGCTCATCGATTTTGAATTTGATGATGCTGTAAGATCAACCAAGACACGATCAGCGTTCTTACATTAGATCAGGGTGATCAACCCTCTGGAACCACCGCCGTATCAAATTAGATTTCTTTTGTATCTCAATTGTTTATGCTAGCAATGCTAACAAAGCTGTTTCGAGGCTACTTATGTTTTAACCCTATAATACTTTATGTATGACACATAGTTTTCTAAGGACTCTGCACCATTACCATGATCAATACTTTCCTGAAAAATCTTTTGTATACAATCTCCTATGCCCCCTAAAGCATTACAAAGTAAAATTATTACTATATTATTTCCAAATAAAATAAAGCGAGCTGGTCATGCCGGCATGGCTGTCGACCCCAGGGGGTCAAATTTAAATCTACACATTTTCTCATCTTATTCTTCTAGAATTATTTGAGTTATGCTATGCACATTAACTAAAAAAAATAGTGTAATAACAGTTTTCCCTCAGAAATTGTTATAATTAATTACAAATAAATGGCAAGTAACACTGAATTACATGTAAAAAAAAAAAAGTAAGTAGACTGACTAAAGTAGTATTTTCTTATAAACATACTCTAATAATCTTTGTTTTATTTACATCTTCGGGGGACATTTTTTATAGTGTAATTTCATAGCTCTTATATATGTTTAATATATAAACATATATATATATATATATATATATATATATATACATATGTTATGTTTCTAGTTCAATGATTTTTAGGAGAAACATCTGAGACAAAACTCCTTATTGCTTGTCTCATTTACAGTCCTTTTCTTTATGTTTCTCTTTCCCAGCATCTCCCACACCATGCTAATCTCTCTCTTTCTCTCTCTGCACTCGCTCAGGTGTAATACGGTCCACCTGTTATCCACAAAGCTTGGCCAAGCAAGAAACTCATGTTTTTCACAACAGATGCAAGCGCACACCAGACGCTGTCTTCCCCCTCACCACTCTGAAACTCATTATTCTGCTTTTGAAACAGATGGAATCAAGTTTGTGAAGTGCTGAAAGTTATAAAGTGCTTCCTACGTGACTCAGTACTCATACTTTTGCAATAAGGCCTTTGAAGCTGCTGTGTATTGCGAATATAGGCGAGATAGATGGCTTTGAAAGACATGATGTGGAAAAAAAAGACACTACAGTATGTATTTTAGCACACTCATGCTGCACTGACCAATGAACATCCAGGATCAATAGCTGGATCGGTTTGATAATAGAATACTGTACTCTACCTTGGTGTCTTGGGACTTAGCTTGCTAATTTTCCCTCTGCTTCATGATAAACGTCATAATTAATTTTCTGCATGCACAACGCTCATTGTGTCTTGACACCCACCTCCAAGTTGAGATTGAATAAGAGTTTGGTTTAAGTAACATGTTTAATTGATGGTGCCAAATTGTAATGAATCAAGCCAAAAACTGGAATGAGACCCTCAGCCATAATTGCTACTTTCCTCTACGGTGCAGCACTAATCTGAGGCAGGGTGATTCTCTCAGGAAACAATGCCATGTATCTCGGCCTTTGCATTTTAGAAGTACTTATTATAGAAAGAATATACTTAAGTGATAACTGAATGTAATGTTTTCAGACACTTAATTGCATGTTAAAGGAATAATTCTCCCAAAAATGAAAATCTGCTGAAAATGTACTCACCTTCAGGCCATCCAAATGTAGATGAGTTTGTTTCTTTATCAGAACAGATTTGAAGAAATGTAGCATTAAATCACTTGCTCACCAATGGATCCTCTTAAGTGAATGGGTGCCGTCAGAACGAGAGTCAGCTGATAGAAAAATCGCAATAATCCACACAACTCCTGCGTGTTGTGCAGGAGTCCCATCAAGGCATTTAACTTTAAAATTTTACGCATAATAACACTTCCTCCAGTGAAAAAGTCCATCCTCTGTTGCCCACCAGCATATTTGTTTAGAACTATTTCGGATCGTTTTTGCTTGTAAACAGTGCTTGATCTGTGCATATTTCTCTCGGGAATCAGCTGAGATCACTCTTACTGGAGAAAGCAATATTATGGTTAAAGGACTCATATTGTAGTCGAAAGCAATGATTTGAAGTAAAAAATGTCTTGATGAATTTGTTTTTTTTTAAAACATGATGACATTGATTGATGGACTGGAGTGGTGTGGATTCCTTGTGGATTATTGTGATGTCTTTACTGAATTTTCTTAACACCATATGGAGAAAATTAATGAGAATAATACTAAGTAAGGTCGTTGAAAAAGTGAGTGGTCACTGTTACGCTCTATTGCAGCAACAAATAATTCAGTCCAGTCTCGTTTGTTTTTAATTTGAGAAATACTCTCCAAGGTCAGGTCATAAGGCCGGCAGACTGATGTAAAAAAATTATGTGTGATGCACTCCAG
Organism: Sinocyclocheilus anshuiensis; assembly: GCF_001515605.1. Classification (NCBI taxonomy): domain Eukaryota; kingdom Metazoa; phylum Chordata; class Actinopteri; order Cypriniformes; family Cyprinidae; genus Sinocyclocheilus; species Sinocyclocheilus anshuiensis. Next base: position 1,344,677 of record NW_015548207.1, on the reverse strand, counting down.
TATTTCTTTCAATTCCCTCGATCTGTGTGAGATAAATGATCTCTCTTGTGCCTGCAGTTTGTCACTGGGACAACCCTTTAGGCCACTCGCTTGATCTGTGCATATTTCTCTCGGGAATCAGCTGAGATCACTCTTACTGGAGAAAGCAATATTATGGTTAAAGGACTCATATTGTAGTCGAAAGCAATGATTTGAAGTAAAAAATGTCTTGATGAATTTGTTTTTTTTTAAAACATGATGACATTGATTGATGGACTGGAGTGGTGTGGATTCCTTGTGGATTATTGTGATGTATTATTTAGCTGTTTGGACTCTCATTCTGACGGCACCCATTGACTGCAGAGGATCCACTGGTGAGCAAGTGATGTAATGCTAATTTTTCCGAAATTGCCTACCGTACCTTTAATTGTACCCATTAAAGGTTTATTTAGGTGGAAAAGAACACTAGCCTACCAAAAAGTAAACCACATTTTTAGACATAGGCTACACCATGATTTTTTTTTGGTCATATGCCATGGTATTACCATGTTTTTCTGGACACATGCCATCCATCCATCCATCCAGATTCTACAATATCATTAGACAGGCACCACAAAGTCGTTTTTTTGAGTAATATACCATGAAAATACCATGGTTTTCCCCCCCTCATTTAACATCGTAATACCATATTTTTGTACTCACACAATGATTCTTTGAAGTACTTTGTAAATACTATGCCACATTAATATGGTAATCAATATGGTAAACATTTCAAATCATTATGTTGCCATCTGATGCGATACCACTGTACCTTCTTGGTACATTTTAGATGAAAAATTATGAACATAGCCTATCTTAACGATATTACACAATGAGTGATTGTGCACACTAAGCCCAGAGACATTTGAGCAAATAAATCTTGTCAATTTTTATTTATTGTTGTCTTTAAGAAGTTTCAATTCAGGAGAAATGGTTCACATTTAACAGCTTTGACCTTTCCATAATCACAAATGTATTTCAGGTAGGCTATTTCAGTGCCGTAAAGCCCAACAAGCATCTCCCCTCCTGTTTTTTTTTTTTTTAGCATCCTTTTGAATCTGAACTCCTATCTTCTAAATCTGTGGCAGGCAAGTGATGCTAACTCATTTCCAATTTCACAAGGTGTCCAGATCGTGCTCGCTGAGTTGGCCCGACAAAGCTCATTTCCATAATTACACAGCACGTGCAAATGCTCGGTTACAATGGTATGAAAAGAAATGCACCTGGAAAACTGCATAATTTCATGATGGGAAAACATCCTTTTGAGTTGGAAAAATATGATTTTTACGCCCTAAGAATAATGCAATCAGGTTGTGGGGTAAACGGAGAAATCAAAATCTCCAGCTCCAAAACACCTAATAAAAAAGATATTTTATGGATTTATTGTTATTTGCTTGAAATAAAATGAATTAGGTCCTTGTTAATATACAGAACCTTATTGTTACGCATTAATAGTTTTAAGAGTGTTGTTTAATCACCAAATTCTCAAACTACACTAATCACAATCATAAGAAAAATGGACCAATCAGAAGTTGTTGTTACTAAGTAAACAAAAATTGTGGCAAAAAAAATCCATAGACTTCCATGAAGCAATGTGAATTATGTAATTGATTTGATTTCCCT
>NW_015548207.1:1332831-1341622 GCF_001515605.1 Sinocyclocheilus anshuiensis | reverse complement strand
TATATATATATATATATATACAGTATATATATATATATATATTCCCTCACAATTTCTGCTAATGAGCATGACAAAGCTGACACAAATGTAAACATAATGGAATACTGACAGATTGTTTGAACCGTGTGATCCAAAAATGTTTGTGTTCACAGGCCATCCAAGATATAGATGAGTTTGTTACTTCATCAGAACAGATTTGGAGAAATTCTAGTCAATATATGACTAGTGCTTGCCGTAGCAGTTGCAGCTTTCTTCAGAAACCCTCCGCCTTCCCCAGCTCCACCTGTATAGATCTGCTACGAGGTGATTCATGTATGCTATATGGGGGTTATTTCATGTATGTTATATTTGCAGCAGCAATATTTCTTACATGCTCACAGCAGCATGTTGTGGATGTATTGGCAGTAGCAAGTCTCGGTACTTGCTCTGCTGCAGCAGCAGCAGCAGCGTAGCAGATCTATTCCACCAAGACCAAATACATTAACATTCTCATGTACATTACCATGCTAATCCCTCCGAGAGTTGTCATGACAGAAATATACTGTATATATACACATCAAAAAAAATTTATACTAAACTTTAACCCTTAAAGTAATGTATCAGGTATGACACAAAACACTGTGAAAGGAAACATCAGGGGTTATTTTATTTTTCATTATAATGTGTGAAGGGTATGAATTTTAAATTACAGCGACAAGGTTGAAATAATGTTGCATTTCACGGTTAGTAATGATAAATAACTTACTTTGCAAAAACTGTGACTACATAATAGGTTTAGAAATGGGGTCCAAACCTCAATATGACGTAATTTTTAAGTCAAGTTTTGTTCAGAATCAATTTCCATGTGATCAAAGACAAATATCAGTCTCTGTTTGACACAGACAGGCTTCAAACCTCTGTGAAACATAATTTCTACACACAAAGTCAGAACTACATCCCCTGAAGGACAGGACACTCTACTGTGCCACATCTCTACAGCGTCTGACAAATCAAAGCATGTCACATCAGTCCAAAACCCATCGGGAGCCAAACCCAGCATGGAATACATATTTAATCAGCTGATATGTGAGTGGCCTAAAGGGTTGTCCCAGTGACAAACTGCAGGCACAAGAGAGATCATTTATCTCACACAGATCGAGGGAATTGAAAGAAATACTGGAGTGCATCACACATAATTTTTTTACATCAGTCTGCCGGCCTTATGACCTGACCTTGGAGAGTATTTCTCAAATTAAAAACAAACGAGACTGGACTGAATTATTTGTTGCTGCAATAGAGCGTAACAGTGACCACTCACTTTTTCAACGACCTTACTTAGTATTATTCTCATTAATTTTCTCCATATGGTGTTAAGAAAATTCAGTAAAGAGTTTCAAGTACTGAAGCAGCCAGCAAGCTCTGAGACATTTGATCTGAAGCAAAAGCATTTGGAAATTATTGTTTGGAATTACTGTTATTATTATTATTATGGAGATGATTATAAGTTTTAAAACAATATAAATCAACATATTTTAATATTTATTTTAAAATAATAATCAATTTTATTGACTTGGTCAAAAGTATAAAACAATATTTACAATGCTAATAATGAAAATTTACATTATAAATATAAAAAAAGTTTTTCAAAATATTTCAATATTTAAAAACACAAATAATTTTTTTTACTTAAAAAGTACAGATTATAAAAAACAATATTTCATTTTTTTATATTTATAAAATGTATTTTGCCAAATTCATACAAGTATAAAAACAAGATATTTCAAAAATATATATATTTAGCCTAAAATACAATTTTATTTTATCATATTCTATTGGCCTTACAGTCATGATTTCAAAATATTCAGATATCCAAGTAGTTTGAAAGTGTAGGGAAATCAAATCAATTACATAATTCACATTGCTTCATGGAAGTCTATGGATTTCTTTTGCCACAATTTTTGTTTACTTAGTAACAACAACTTCTGATTGGTCCATTTTTCTTATGATTGTGATTAGTGTAGTTTGAGAATTTGGTGATTAAACAACACTCTTAAAACTATTAATGCTTAACAATACGGTTCTGTATATTAACAAGGACCTAATTCATTTTATTTCAAGCAAATAACAATAAATCCATAAAATATCTTTTTTATTAGGTGTTTTGGAGCTCTGAAGAAAGCTGCAACTGCTACGGCAAGCACTAGTCATATATTGACTAGAATTTCTCCAAATCTGTTCTGATGAAGTAACAAACTCATCTATATCTTGGATGGCCTGTGAACACAAACATTTTTGGATCACACGGTTCAAACAATCTGTCAGTATTCCATTATGTTTACATTTGTGTCAGCTTTGTCATGCTCATTAGCAGAAATTGTGAGGGAATATATATATATATATATACTGTATATATATATATATATATAAAATAATTCATTTTATTTCAAGCAAATAACAATAAATCCATAAAATATCTTTTTTATTAGGTGTTTTGGAGCTGGAGATTTTGATTTCTCCGTTTACCCCACAACCTGATTGCATTATTCTTAGGGCGTAAAAATCATATTTTTCCAACTCAAAAGGATGTTTTCCCATCATGAAATTATGCAGTTTTCCAGGTGCATTTCTTTTCATACCATTGTAACCGAGCATTTGCACGTGCTGTGTAATTATGGAAATGAGCTTTGTCGGGCCAACTCAGCGAGCACGATCTGGACACCTTGTGAAATTGGAAATGAGTTAGCATCACTTGCCTGCCACAGATTTAGAAGATAGGAGTTCAGATTCAAAAGGATGCTAAAAAAAAAAAAAACAGGAGGGGAGATGCTTGTTGGGCTTTACGGCACTGAAATAGCCTACCTGAAATACATTTGTGATTATGGAAAGGTCAAAGCTGTTAAATGTGAACCATTTCTCCTGAATTGAAACTTCTTAAAGACAACAATAAATAAAAATTGACAAGATTTATTTGCTCAAATGTCTCTGGGCTTAGTGTGCACAATCACTCATTGTGTAATATCGTTAAGATAGGCTATGTTCATAATTTTTCATCTAAAATGTACCAAGAAGGTACAGTGGTATCGCATCAGATGGCAACATAATGATTTGAAATGTTTACCATATTGATTACCATATTAATGTGGCATAGTATTTACAAAGTACTTCAAAGAATCATTGTGTGAGTACAAAAATATGGTATTACCATGTTAAATGAGGGGGGGGGAACATGGTATTTTCATGGTATATTACTCAAAAAAACGACTTTGTGGTGCCTGTCTAATGATATTGTAGAATCTGGATGGATGGATGGATGGCATGTGTCCAGAAAAACATGGTAATACCATGGCATATGACCAAAAAAAAATCATGGTGTAGCCTATGTCTAAAAATGTGGTTTACTTTTTGGTAGGCTAGTGTTCTTTTCCACCTAAATAAACCTTTAATGGATACAATTAAAGGTACGGTAGGCAATTTCGGAAAGGCTAGCAACAGCAAGCTAGCATTGAAAGCAAGATCCCACCTTCCCTGCATAATCACTCTGCAAAGCCACGCCTCCTCCAAAACACATGAACGCACTCAGGCAGACAAGAGGCTAATCAGCGACTCAATGAGACCATGTTGGTGGAGAGTTGAATGCAACGCTGTAAGATTACCTCGTGTTCATTTACTGGTGAGATAATATTACAACAATAACAAATTCCATTCTCGCTCTCTGCAATTGACCTATCGGTAAGCCCCTCCCCTCGAATGCAGATGAGCCAATGGCAGTTGAGTATCAGTTGCACAGGGACCAAAACTTGGACATCTTTAGGTTTCAGCACCATACAGAAAAATTGGAAGATCCAAAGCTCTCATCAGTTTGATGGTGTTTATGCTACAAAAATGGTAAAAGGATGTGCCTGGGGTACTTGTAACACTGATTCCAGGTATCCTGAGAGGATGGTGCCATTGTGTGGCAGACTAGTGCATGATTGTTCATCTGTGGTACGCAGCAGGCTCACATGGTGTAGTAATCCAATGATGTGGGCGTAGTAACCTCGTTCCCTAAGGATTCAACGCCAATCCCAATGAAGACAAAATATTCATTTTCTGGTTGTCATACACTCATTAAGAGAAGTTAAGTTAGTGAGTCCATGCTAATGTACAAACCTAAATAGCTAACTGTTCTCACGTCATGTACAGTGTACACATAAACGCAGGTCTACATTTCAGAGCCCCTCCATATTAAACTGGTTAAATGTAAATTCATAATCTTACCCTGCGGTACATGAACAGTGTTGATCCTGGATGTTGTCATCTGCGATTGTGACGACCGTAACATGATGCTTCTCCCGCTTGCATTGTGTTCTGTAAACCCTCGCTTCCACATTAATCTTGTTACCCACCATATTTATTTTTAAATCTTTTATATATCCCTCCATGGCATATTTTTGTCCCACTTGAATGCTCCTCAACGAGAGGTGGTCCTTCTGTGTCCAAAATTTATCAAAAACATCTTGGGACAAGGTTTTCACACTGACAGCTGTCATTGTAAGACAGTTAAGTGCTCCGTTTGTTTGTCTGAGGGATCAAAAGTAACTAAGGGGGGCAGGGCTTCATAAGTCAATTGTGGACATTATCTAGCCCCATGGCCACTGACATTAATGGGCCCTGATTTGGGACCATCTAGTTTAAAAGATAGTTCACCCAACAATTGAAAATTCTGTCATCATTTACTCACCCTCTTGTTGACTTTTTCTTCTTTGAAATACAAAGGGAGATATTTGAAGAGTTGTTTTGGTTCATGTGAAATTAATCCATATGACTCCAGATTGGACACCAGCTCTGGCACTAGGGCATGGCACCATGTCGGAGTAAAAAAGGGTATGAGTTTGTCTGCCGCCTGACTGCCTGTATGGCAGAGACACCCTCCTGCTGGGAGTGTGCAAATCTTGCCTGAAATCTCCCTCAATTGTTCCCTCCAAACCCCCGGGGGGGGAACATGGTATTTTCATGGTATATTACTCAAAAAAACGACTTTGTGGTGCCTGTCTAATGATATTGTAGAATCTGGATGGATGGATGGATGGCATGTGTCCAGAAAAACATGGTAATACCATGGCATATGACCAAAAAAAAATCATGGTGTAGCCTATGTCTAAAAATGTGGTTTACTTTTTGGTAGGCTAGTGTTCTTTTCCACCTAAATAAACCTTTAATGGATACAATTAAAGGTACGGTAGGCAATTTCGGAAAGGCTAGCAACAGCAAGCTAGCATTGAAAGCAAGATCCCACCTTCCCTGCATAATCACTCTGCAAAGCCACGCCTCCTCCAAAACACATGAACGCACTCAGGCAGACAAGAGGCTAATCAGCGACTCAATGAGACCATGTTGGTGGAGAGTTGAATGCAACGCTGTAAGATTACCTCGTGTTCATTTACTGGTGAGATAATATTACAACAATAACAAATTCCATTCTCGCTCTCTGCAATTGACCTATCGGTAAGCCCCTCCCCTCGAATGCAGATGAGCCAATGGCAGTTGAGTATCAGTTGCACAGGGACCAAAACTTGGACATCTTTAGGTTTCAGCACCATACAGAAAAATTGGAAGATCCAAAGCTCTCATCAGTTTGATGGTGTTTATGCTACAAAAATGGTAAAAGGATGTGCCTGGGGTACTTGTAACACTGATTCCAGGTATCCTGAGAGGATGGTGCCATTGTGTGGCAGACTAGTGCATGATTGTTCATCTGTGGTACGCAGCAGGCTCACATGGTGTAGTAATCCAATGATGTGGGCGTAGTAACCTCGTTCCCTAAGGATTCAACGCCAATCCCAATGAAGACAAAATATTCATTTTCTGGTTGTCATACACTCATTAAGAGAAGTTAAGTTAGTGAGTCCATGCTAATGTACAAACCTAAATAGCTAACTGTTCTCACGTCATGTACAGTGTACACATAAACGCAGGTCTACATTTCAGAGCCCCTCCATATTAAACTGGTTAAATGTAAATTCATAATCTTACCCTGCGGTACATGAACAGTGTTGATCCTGGATGTTGTCATCTGCGATTGTGACGACCGTAACATGATGCTTCTCCCGCTTGCATTGTGTTCTGTAAACCCTCGCTTCCACATTAATCTTGTTACCCACCATATTTATTTTTAAATCTTTTATATATCCCTCCATGGCATATTTTTGTCCCACTTGAATGCTCCTCAACGAGAGGTGGTCCTTCTGTGTCCAAAATTTATCAAAAACATCTTGGGACAAGGTTTTCACACTGACAGCTGTCATTGTAAGACAGTTAGCAACTCTGTTTGTTTGTCTGAGTTAGCAACAGTAACTAAGGGGGGCAGGGCTTACCGATAGATCAATAGCGTAATGGAACACGCTGATGACATATCATGTCTGTGCGAACAAGGTGCGCAGAGGTATGCAAATGCATTACGTTGACAGGCAGATAGGACAGCCTATCATAATATTCGGACCGAATAAACTGATTGGTCGAGCATTTTATGGTCCCACGCCTTCCACAGATGACAAAAATACATATAAATACATTTAGACCACTTAACTTAGTGATTGCTATTGGGATGTGAAGAGACTTTCAACCAGTATAACAAAAAATGCTTTTGAACCAAATCACCCACCCTTCCTTTAAGTCCCGCCATTCATCATTTACCATTGAATATTCCTTTTTACCACAAAATACATCATCATGCAGAAGTTAAATGTTTAATGTTTAAAGTTTAATGTTGTCTAATATAAGTGCATCCACTTAAGTAACTGGTTTTCATTCAGTTGTACCGTTAATGTTTGCACCTTTCACTGAGAGAATGGATTCATGCCCACAAAGAGGAGCAGAAGAAGGAGCTATTGATTTATTCTTCCAACTGTTATCCGTCCGCTGCACTCTGCGGGATGAGGAGATGTTAATTAAAGGGCTTTGCTTCAACAGCGAGGGCAAGTCGAGCTCTCGCACTCTCTCTTTCATATTAACTTTCCATTCCGAGTCTGTTTCTTCCACCTGCACATCATTCACCTTCAGCACTTCCTCACTGGAATGTCTGAACAGGAATATGAATAAGATGGACCTGACTCCCTCAGGAAACGTTTCGTCTGTTTTATTGCAAGATTGGGTACTAAACTAGGCTGTTTACTCACCTTTCATTGCTGCTAGGAGACAAACAGGTGTTAATGACTCACAGGATGCTGGGTATTGAACTCGGAGAAAGGAAATTTAAATTCGTCTCCTACCTCAGGCTCTGTGTGTGTGTGTGTGTGTGCAAAACCGTTACTCCTCACAAACTGCTGACAAGCAGCTGTGTTTATGTGCATACTGTAGAGGGTTGTCATACAGACAACACATTATGAAAGGTGTAGAAAGCGATTATTGGGGGTGGGAAATATGCATCAAGTAACCCACGTGTTGAAATTATGAACATATTAGCGTAAATGCTAATAGGATTGTTTAAAAGGTGCACTCTGTAATTTTCTCCCCAACAAAAGTTGTATACATTAAGACACATTAAAAATGTCACTTTTGAAAATTTTCCTTTTTTAAAAATCACATTTAAATCTCTTACACATTTCATACATATGTAACCCCTCTCCCCCGAGGACCTCACCGCCACACCTCGTTCTTGCTCCGAGTGGGTCTCGAACCCGGGTCTCCGGCATGGGAGGCGGACGCACTAACAAGGAGGCTAAAGACTGCAGCCTGCAGCAGTTTTCTAGTGAGGTTTACCTGCACAGCACTTACTCGCTGGCCTCCGTTACACATAATTACATATATTAATTCAAAAATACCATTTGTTTGTTGTGTATAACTTTAATCAAGAAACAATTTGCATCTAAAAAGAACATAAAACCATGTTTTTGTTTGATCTTTTTTCCCCCAAAAGTAGCCTACCACTTGATTCTTAATATGTAAAATGTAATGAACATTGAAAACTATTTTAAATTTATATTTTAAAACCAGATAGCACACTTACGTCTGCAAGATGTCTGTTAAAGATTGCTTCATCTGGAAAACATCTGCTGTGTATAAACATCTGATAGATGTCTTTATTAAGATGTCAGTTTTACATACACTCTAAATCATAAACATCTTAAAGACATTTTTCTAAACGTCTATTTGACATCTGATAGGAAACGTGCTAATATTGCAGATGAGCAAACACTAAAAAAAAAATATGTCTTGCTGATGTAAATGCAGACGTCAACTAGACATCTCCGTGATGTACGTGTGCTATCAGGTAAAGATTTTCGTAAATATTTTTACAATCATACTCCATGTATAATCACAGTATATCAGTAGTCTAATAAAAGCGTATTTATTTTACATTCACTGCATCTGAAATCAAGCGTCTCTATTATATAGTAGGCGAAAAACAGCATGGCAAAAGAGTATGTCCAAATACATAGTATCCGAAAAACAGCTGGCGAGGTGTCATGTCAGTCTTATGCACACCCCTTCAAGTAGTGTAACCGCGAAAGGTACCCTGATGACTTACTTCTTCCGACGCGATTCTGAAGTGTGCACTGGCTGGACACTTTACAATCCCACGAGGCCACGGGAGAGGATTTGTGAATGGCAGTGAAGCAATAGGTGCATTTGACTTCATGCAGCACTGCGCAGATTGATCGCAATCTGACTAAACAGTGCATGCCGGTTAGTAATTTTGTCCGATTTGATGGCGCCGACGCCACGTCACTGTCACGTGTGGCATCAAAGCACCGCGAGAGCGTTTCGAGAGCAGCCAGCTAACTCAGCTGTCGCAGTTTCTCCAGAGCGGCTGCAGAAGCGTTGATGACGACAC
>NW_015548207.1:1299476-1332562 GCF_001515605.1 Sinocyclocheilus anshuiensis | reverse complement strand
GAGCGTTGATGACGACACAGCCATTTCACGATTGGCCAGATTCACCACATGACAACTATCACGTGTGTTTGGGGTTTATTCTGACCTTTTCAATTCCAATAATAGCCACAAATCTGTGTTTTTAGAACAGTAAAAGCTTTTTTACTGTAGTCGCAATGTTATATTGAGTCACGTTTATCATAAAACACTGATGAAAGCATATATTCCCCCACTTTATTAGTATTTAAATAGTATATATTTACGTTGAACTTTATCCTTGAACAGATGGCGATGTATTAAGCGGTATATAATCAGTATATCTGTTGCTCATGAAAACGTTTCTGAAACGTCTGCATGTTTGACAAATATTGCATTTAATTCACTTAATCTGTGATAGAGTATGCAAACACCGCGTGAGCATCACTAACGGGAGCAGAAAGTGTCCGGCTTGACGGCTCCGTTTTCAACTCCGCCCCCGACAGCAAGCGGCTACTCTCGTTGACTGCCGTCTGTAGCCATGCTTCAAGTCGAACGCACCTATTGCAACTGACATTGTAGGTCACATGACCATATCAACATGGCGGATGTAGTACGTCCGAATTTCATTCATACTACCCATATTCATACTACATAGAATATACTTTTTTTTAATCATTGTAAAGTAAGTTAAAACTCAAATGTAGTACGTACAGAATGCCTTTTCGGACACTTCAATTAAGTGGGTTGCCTCAAGGAGGCTGCCATTTTGAAGTCACATGACCAATCAATTTCAGTGGAAGAAACCTCGACTAAGGGGGGTGTTGCTACAAAACTGATTCCTTTAGGTATTGTATTTCACACCATTTAAACCACAAATCTAATCAGGTCCACATTATTTTGAGACCTTCACTGTGTACTAGTTTTTTTTTTTTCTTTAAAAAGGCATGACTCCTTTAGCCAATCAGCATCAATCAGTCAACCGTATCCTGGCAACCATGAGGAATGTTTCCCTGCATCCCACTGTGTGGCCTTGCCACATCTCCGTGGATACACGCTCTCAGTGTCAGCTGCCCATTGTGATGTGTAATGCATTGCTGGAACATTTAGGCCCAATTAACCTAGTTTTGCAATGGATGCCTTTGACAGACAATCACGTCATCAGAATGATATATGCCTTTGATCATTAGCAGGAATGCGAACTTATTAAAAGGAAGGGTGTTGCATGACAGGAATACATTTCAGAAAGAGCAAATGATAGGGCTTTTGTCTGTCTTGTGTGAAAGAAAACAAGAATTTGAGGTGTTTGTTTGGTTGGTTGATCAATTTCCACAGATCCAACAGTTTATTTCTGCCACTTGTTTTGCATCTGCACTTGAATTTCAGTCACGATCTGTGGTCTATGAGAAGCGAAGGGTGTGAAATAAACAGAAAAGTGAAGAGCTTTGGAGGCTCATCCGCCTTTGCATCTCGAGACGTTTTACTCCTCAAAGAATCCTCACGCTTTTAAGCCACCAACATGAAAATACTCCATTAGTTGATAAAGAAAACTGATCAAATGCCTTTTTCTAAACTTAAAGCTTAATATTTCATTAGAAGACACCTTTAAAATCACTCAGTTAATTTATTCATTTAAAAAAAAGAAAAAAAAAAGGAGCTATTTGATTCTTTCTCATAGAAGTTCGGCTTTAAGTTAATCTCCCGAAAACATGTCCACATTACATTTTCATGCCAATTAAGAACAACTTGTCACACTCTGATATTAAAAAAAACGGTCCTGACATGTTACTTTTTTGTTGTTGTAAAAATGTCTCGCTTTCTTTTGATTTTAAAGTAAAACATGGTTTGGACATGTTCTTGATCCTGTATTTTAAGATAAAGAAAACGTAACATAACACGCTGCCATCTAACTTCACAGAACGTGCAATGAAGATGAAGGAGAAATGTTAACAGGACTCAAGGGAATATTTTTGTCAATTTGCTGTTTCTAGCCGTAACAAATCCTGTCACTGACACTTGACATGATAACTGTAGACATCACAAATCAATGAAATCAAGCACATCAGAGTCCTCGACACCTGTGAAAAGACCTAAATATTTACTGCAGGGGCTCCAGCTGCTCAGGCTGTGGTTGTGCCCTTCATTTAGTTTCATTTGACTAATTTAAAATACTTCACTGTCATCTACTGCATTCAACAATCTTCCAAAAAATATATATATATATTTTTTTTTTAAGTATGTGAAAGTAATTTCCTGGATTTAATTAGTTATGTATAAAACGAATCTAACAAATGTTCATTAAAATCTTAAGTATTTTAAATGCCAACTAGAAGATACTGCATCTGGAATTTCAACTAAGATTAAAGCAATTTTTCAACGAAAACTACAATAATTTACTCACACACTTGTCACTCCTGTACGACATTCCTGTTCTTCTGTGGAAAAACAAAAGGACATCTATTTGAAGACTATTTCTAGTTGCTCTTTTATAAAATGAGAGTACAAGCTTCAAAAGCAACATAAAAGTAACATACAATTACTCTGTGTGATTCATACGCTATTTATAAATACCTTCTGAAGCCATATGATAGCTTTGTGTGAGGAGCAGACTGAAATTAGTATTTAAGACATTATTGTGAACAGGTGTTTTGCATCATAGCTGTTACTATATTGTGCAATTTAGCACAGCTGGAATGTTGTATCAATCAATCAGCATCCATGACTGGACCTACCCATTTTCTCATAGGTTATAGCATTTGTTGTTGTGATTTGATGTGTTTGCGCTGCATGTATGTCTTTATTGACGCTAGTCATCATGCTTTTCTTCTTTAATTATGATTGTAATAAAACAGTCTTGATTTTATAGTGCCCATTCAACTTTCTGCAACCTTGTAATTAATTTAGCAATTTAAATATAGTGTAAATTGATGTTTCACAGTCAGCTCTATTGAAGTGCTTAGGGATGCAGAAAGCTGGGTGGAGGTCAGAAACAAAGACTGCAACACACACATTAAAGGACAGACACTTTAAATGCATAAAATTCAAACAATCCTAGTTGCACATTAAAGTGGTCATAATATCTTAGTGGGTGATATAAGCAAAACAATTAAAAACTATGTCACAATTTAAAGCTTGACAGAGTTAGCAACAACTAGAGGATTGGCAATTCTAACATTTTAATCTGTATTTCACTATGTAAGCCTGTTTCTGCCTCGGAGTAAAAATTAAAAATTAATTGATAAAAACTTTAAAAAAGAAAGTTACATTGTGACATATAAACTTGCAATTGTGAGAGATAAATTTGTATTTATTAACATTACTTGCAGAGTTTCTAGAACACAGAATGATGTTGCAATTGTGAGATATACAGTTGCAGTAATGACAAATAATGTCTGAATTGTGAGGCAGATGCAATAACACAAAAATGAATTGACCCTTCACAAAGACCCGCCCCCTGTTGCAACGTCTGACAAGCCATGACGCTCTCACGCCACACATATTCTCACCAGGGGCGGACTTCGTGATTTGGGGCCCCAACACAATAACTATGTAAATAAGACAAGACGGAGCAGGTTACTTTTGGTATGAAAAAGTCTCAGCTTTCAAATTTTGTAGCTTTTAAGAAATTAAAATATTAAATACCGTTTTGTGGCTCCTTAATGTGTCGTGACAGATCGCTGTAGCCGCGCCTCAGTTCAAGTGGCACATCTCTTCCACTTTACTAGTTTACTAGCACAATATAAACATGAATGAACATCAGACGGTATCTTGTTTCAACCGTGGAAAGATGTCAATACACAGCATTTTTCAATGAAAAATGAAAAACGACGTTTACCTATTCTCCTGTATGGTTTGTTTGTCGGATAAAATGAAAGGTTTGGCGTTATGATTGGTCAGATCGGCTGTCAATCAAACTCCCAGCGAAGGGTCAATTGTGACATGAGAAATTGTTGCGATAACAAAAAATGATATCGCAATGGTCAGATATAAAGTTGCACTTTTAAGAAATTTGCAATAATAAGAAATAGTTAATAGTTGCAATAAGAATAGAGTGATAACTTTAAGTCAGACAAAGTTCACAGTTATGAAAAACAGTCGCAATAAAGAGAGAACTGACAAACTTTAAATTTACTGCTGCTTTATTGAATCCATGGGAACAACATGGGACAGCATGTTTAATTTGTTTTCTTGCTAAATATATGGCTGCAACTAAGACAATGTGTGAATTATAACTTTTCAAACAGTTACTCTCAAACATCTCAAATAGCTAGCACAAAAACAAGTTATAAATGTGACAAAACTCTAAAACACCAGAATATTTATATATAAATACATACATTCACTTTTTCCCTACATGCTGTTCCAAAAAACAGCACAAAATCTCCTTGACATGTACAGAACGTATAAGAAATGATTATTATTTTTTTAAACCAACAAAAAAAGCTTTTAGAACATAAAACATAAAAGAACACAAAAGTCTAAAAATAAAAAATTGTAGGTACAAAAAATATAAATGTAGAACAAAAAATCATCACAGTCATAAAATCACGCTATGATCTGTTCATTTATTCATCTGACTGCATTTGTTTCTTGACAGAAACACTGAATGAGTGACTCACAATTGAAACTAAAGCAACACTGCAATTTAATACCTAGTACATGGTGCGATATCTGGTCATACAAATGCAAACTTGCAAATTTTGCAAAAGCTTGAAGGGACAAAACACAGTCTGAACTTACCATCTCAACACACCATATGCTCCTTCCTCTCACGTAACCAGTTTGTAGTGTTTCGTGTTTCTAGTAAGACTAATCTGTCTTTCTGTGCAAAGCAACTGACACAACAAATCAGTGGAATAAAATCACAAATATGGAAGGCTTGAGCATTTGGCAATGAAATACAGAACATCCAGACCAAGACAAACATGGATAAATGTGATGTCACAAAATAGACCTTCATTTTCAGTAACGAACAAAGATGTAATCTGTTTTTTATGAAAAAAATTGTTCTTGAAAAATGCGTGATCGTAAAAATTTCCTTTGTGCCATCCGGTATAAAAAAATATAGATATCACAAAGAAGAAAACTGATAAAAACGCCTTCAGAAATCTAAAAAAATAGCTACACTTGAAACACTCTGTGTTTTGGCTTTCCGCATGCCCTTATATGGACGTGGACAGGTACAGGAAGTCCTCACGGCTATTGAATTGAGGTAAACTCACAGCTGATGGTGACGTAGAAAAATGTGTGTCCATTAAAAGTTCTGAGGTGATGTCGAAACTTAATTGTGAGGAGGTGGAGCTAAATGGCACAGTCATCCTGAGGGGCGGAGCTAAAGGCGGCGCTTCGAAGCAAGTCGAGGCAATTGACAAGGATAAGGGTGCCGGTGAGGTGCTTCCAGCGTTTGGAGATTGGATTCTTCATTCGGTCCAGGCCCATGTGCAGTTCATGGATGACATCGCGGTAACTGTCGCCAATCTGAGCGGCCCACGTCAACAGGAAGTCATAGGCTGGTTTCCACATGGCCTGAAATGATAAGATAAATGGAGATTATATCATCTGATCGAATTCACGAATGTGAACTCTACTCTTCTATATTGAAAAGGAGGTTTTGTGTCCTCACCTCACTGTCCACCATCCCAGTTT
Source organism: Sinocyclocheilus anshuiensis (assembly GCF_001515605.1). Lineage (NCBI taxonomy): Eukaryota > Metazoa > Chordata > Actinopteri > Cypriniformes > Cyprinidae > Sinocyclocheilus > Sinocyclocheilus anshuiensis. The sequence continues at coordinate 1,326,961 of NW_015548207.1, read as the reverse complement.
TGTCTCTGTGTGGAGCCTCATAGGCCTCCATTTGTTGCTTGGATACGTGGGCGAGTTTTTCGGCGAGCTCCCTCCAGCGAGGTGCCACTTCCACTGCCGTCGTCAGCAACACGAAGTCCATAATGAGTCGGGCCACCAAACCCTGACAATCGATCTTCAAAAGAGCCTGAGTAAGAGATAAAAATATTAGCTTAATATTCCAGAATGATAGTTACTGATGCTGTAGAAGGATTTAAAGCATCTACAAACATAGTAACAAAAAAGGCCAAACGTACATTTGTGGGACAAAAATGTCATCTTTATGAGCTTTAAACAAAGGTTGAAATGTTGCACTGCAATTTCACTAATATTTTAAGTCACACTTAACCTGAAATGTTTGCGTTTTTTAAATTTAACATGACTGGAGATCTTTCTAGCACCATAATACACAATAATGTATTGACTCAAATAGGCCTGATTTTTTATCATGGAACTGAATTTCTATATAACATGAAGCCTTTTTCACACGTGTGCCAGACTTGCCATTCATTTATTAGGAATAATTGTATACTTTTGTTTATGCCCTTCAAATTCTCAGGTTTTATTCTGTGAATAGAAAGTTAAAAATAAATATTTTTTAACATTTAAATGTCTTTTGATCTGTCACTTTTGATGAAATGAATGCATCTTTGCAGAATAAAAGTATACTTATATTTCTTAAAAACAAAAAAAAAACATACTGACCCCAAACTTTTAAACAGTATTAGTTCATTTTACTGTATAAACTATATTCATTTTATTGTTTTATAATATTTTATATTATAAGTATATATACATTATTTTTTTCTATATACAGTGGAGATCAATATTAGAGAATAATCTATAAATACTTGATTTTTTTCTAAAATATTGTTTATCTTCATCACTCAAATGTTAAAGGAATATTAGCTGTAGGTATATCTCTACTAACGTATTTGACAAAATATCCAACGCATTTCAACAAAAACCTTTATTTTAAACTCAGTGATTAAAATTAGAGAACAGTAACCACTCAGTGATCAAAATTAGAGAACAGTAACCACTGTAGCATGAAAGAAGATTACAACTAAAATTTTGAAAGGTTACAGCTATCAGAAATTAGTAGGATGTGTAGAGGCCCCTGCTTTGAATGGCATTAGCACATCTGCGGCCACAGGACATTACTGGTTTCTCAGATTGCGCTCGTGTGATCTTGGTCCACTCTTCTTCCATAGTCTGGTAACTGTAATGGGTTTCTTAGCCATAACTTTGTTGCCAAGGATTTTCCAGAGGTTTTAAGTCGAGTGTAGATCAGGACTCTGGGCCAGCTATTTCATTAGTTCAGTGTTCTTAGCTTCAAGGAACTGCTTTACCCATTTTGCATTGTGAAGGGAACATTGTCTTGCATGAAAATTGCAGGCTGATTGGGAGATGCTTGCAGGGAAGGAACTGCATGTTGCTGAAGGAGGTTCTGATAAACATTTGCATTCACCTGCCATGTATCTGTACAAGAGGCCCAACTCCTGCTGCAGAAAACATCCCCAAACGATGACACTTCCTCCTCCACCTTTCACTGACTTCTTTACACACTCTGGGTTCAGTCTTTTAACAGTTTGACAAAGAACAAAATGTTTCCCATCTGACCCAAATAAATTAAACTTGCTCTCATCACTAAAGTGAACTTTGGACCAGTTCTCCTCTCTCCACACAAAATGCTCCTCAGCAAAGGTGAGTCTAACCTTTTGATTCTTTCTGCTGATGAGAGGTTTGGTCACTGCAGAGTGTGCTTTCAGTCCGACTTCTCTTAAATGAGCCAAGACAGATCCTTACCCTGTTCAGCACTGAACTGGCGAGCAATTCCAGCTGCAGTGTTGAACCAATTTGCCATTGAGAGTCTCTGCATTATCCTGTCTTCTCGTGCATTTTTCTTACGTGGACGACAAGCCTTTTTGGGGGACTTGAATGAATGAGTGTCATTGTAAAGCTACAATATTCAATAAAATCACAGATTTGGAATGACCAGCTTCTCTTGCAGTGACTGAGGGTTTTGGCCCTTTAACTCCCTTTGGCCTTCATCTAGACAACTTCCTGTCGCAGGGTTTCAGTCACCTTAGAGCGCCCCGCCATCTTGCAATCTCAGTAAAAATTAAAGGAATGCTGCCAGTTAAATAGGGATCGCCATATAATTAAGGAAATTAGCACCAGGTGCCAGATTAACACCAATAACTTGGAGGTACCTGTAAGTGTCCTATAATTTTGATCAGTTTTTATACTGTGCTTCAGAATATAATTAATTAATGAAATATTTTTTAAAAACCTGTCCTTCTACTCCTGTTCCTCCTAACTTCAAATAGAACTAAGCAGTGAAATTGAAGGTTGTTCCCTAATTTACAGCTCCACTGTAAATAATATAATGTGACACTAAGGACCTCATATATTCATGCAAGACAGCATAAACAGCTCTCGGCACACACACCAGAAAGTGAGCTAACCTCCCTTAGGAGTGAAATCTGATTGATATCAAGTCAAATGTGTTTTAAAATAGATGTCCAGATATGGCAGGAGAACAACGATACATCCAGTCATGAAACAAGAATGGATAAGGTATGTAAAAAAAAAATAATGCAAGGTCAGGAATTTGTAGTTTTCTCTCTGTGGCCTCCACAGATGAGTGACTGAGCCCTTTAAAGGACCCGACCGACCCGGTTTCCTGCCACACACACAAACACAGCCATGTTTGGAATGAAAAGGGACCTCTGGGGTCCGGCAGAATGGAGTGGTAATCCCCATTCTCCTTCATGCTTGATGCCGAAGAAGGGAAGAGAGGAAAGAAAAGCACAACTAGAGCCACGGGAGAACTTCAGCGAGCACACACACACACGCACACACACACACACACACACACACACACGCACACACACACACACGCACACACACAACCATGTTTGGAATGAGAAGGGACCCCTGGTGTCCGGCAGAATGGAGCGGTAATCCCCATTCTCCTTCATGCTTGTTGCCGAAGAAGGGAAGAAAGGAAAGAAAAGCACAACTAGAGCCGTGGGAGAACTTCAGGCAAATGATAAGATGTATACAATCATGAGAACAGCCTCCCCTGTTGCGTAAATAAAGTCAATGACTTCATTTTCAATGCTTTATGAGCCACTGTACATGTATAAGTGAGATGAGGGAGGAGGAAACTTCCAGAACAGGGGAGTATCACTTCAAAAGAATGATAAATCTGTGAGGCGACCTGATTAATTCCCCTGCAGCACTGAGAGTTCTTTTGTTTAAGGAACACATAAATATTCTTTACTGCAACTTCAGAATGCTTCTGTAAATCTAAACCTAAATGACAGGCACTTTAGTTTGAGGGGAAAAAAAGCCAAGAAAATGCCCACAGAAGCACTTAATGCAGAAAACAGGATTTTTGAATAAACACCACAATATAGTTAAATATATTTAGCTTTATAAAATAAATCTATATATGCATATTAAAATACATACAAACAAATATTAGAAATAATTTTGTATTATATTTCTTTACAAAAGCATTCATACAGTCATCATCAATATAATATGTTTAAAATATAATTGCATCTAATTTATAAAAACGTGTGTGTGTGTCTGTGTGTATATATATATATATATATATATATATATAATTTTTTAATATATATATTCTCTTGTGATGGCAGCCACATATTTGCTGTGACAGTATCTGACAGCACAGGATGTAAATAGTCTTTTGTATGAATGCGGTAATGCTATTCTGGAAAAGCAATTTCCATCTTTTCTTTTCCTTTTTTTCCAGAGCTTTTCTCAATTTTTCTTTCTCTATCTGTCTTTCAGCACGCTTTCATTTTATTGCAGCCAATCCATGCCTGATCTTCCAGGCAAAGGCCCTCGCTGCGTTCTCGGCCAAGAGAAGACTCTTGTTGAAAGCATCCAAGAGGTCTGCTGAATCCTGACATTTGGGATGAGATGGCAAAATGTCACAGTCATTAGAGAGAAAAATAAGTTCAGCCAAACAGCCCCGGGTAATTTTCTTTCTTGCCAAATGGCTTTGTAATGTATTATTGTTGGAAGTCTCGCAATAAATGTATTTTATGAGCATTACTGCTCCAAACAACACCTTCAGCTAACCTTTAATCAATGACTGATGAGTCTTTCAGATAATTACTTGCAAAGATCTCAAATATCCATTTGTATTTATGTAACCTCTACAACATACATTGTAAACCTTTCTAAACAGATTGCTTCAAATTTAAGGGCTGTATGTTTTTGATTCTTTAAGAGTCATTTAATGGGAATCAGAGCACACAGGCCACACAGCACTTTGCTTTGATTTACTAAAAATAACCAGCTCATAAGAGTCATTCGATTCATTAAACTGTATGATTTTGATTTGCTATAACTGGTTCATAAGACTCATTTATTCAGGAATCAGACTACACTGGTCACACTTTATTTTTGTTTTAAACTACTAAAAAAACTGGTTTGTTTTCATTGGTTGCATTATATGTCTTTGGTTCTCTAAAAATAATCACCTCATAAAAGTAATTCCTTCTGGAATCGGACTACACCAGTTGTGCTTTTCGTTTTGATTCACCGAAAACAACAAAAGAGTCATTAGTTTTGAAAACACACTAGAGTGGTTGCAAACTGTATGTTTTGTTTGATTTGCTAAAGAAATAATAGGCCTGGGCGATAAAACGGTATCGATATTTATCGACGGTATACACCTTCTTCGATAACGATATAAAAAAATGTTTGATATAGTGCACGATATAGACCCGTGCTATGAGTGACGCAGACAGCACACACAAACATGAACACATGCTGAATTGAGTGCTGTGCCTGCGATGAGGAGATTGTGAATAAAAAATGAATATTAGTCTAATTTAAAATAAACATTTGCATGACTATAAAACGGTATCGGTATTTATCGACAGGTACACCTTCATCGATAACGATAGTAAAGATGTTCGATATAGCGCACGATATAGGCACGTGCTATGAGTGACAAGCAGACAGCACACACGAACACATGCTGAGTGCTGTGCCTGTGATGAGGAGATTGTGAATAAAAAATGAATATTAGTCTAATTTAAAATAAACATTTGCATTTGAATGTTAGGAGTGCGAGGGAGCATCATCAGTGGTGCACGAGATGCGGTGATAATGATGTAAGTGATGTTGTTGCATTTTAATGTTTTGCTAGTCTAGCCCACGAGATGCGGCGCTGCTGTTATGCATTCAAATTATTAGAGAAATATAGAAGCTCAATGCGGAGAAGATCTTGATTAGGCAAAAACCGAAACCAAGCCATTCACACAGATGCATATTCAGCGCATTTTTAGACAGACAAATATGACTGCTGCACTCGCGTCTCACACAAGAGATGTAGCCATGCAAAGTTAAAACAGTTTAAACTTTTAGAAAACATGTTGCGAACTTGTGGAGGTTTATTCCTTTTCACTGCGTCTCTTATGTTTTTAAATGCAATCTGCGTGATGGGCGATTCAGCTCTTTGTATTAAGCAATGCATAAATACATGATGCTGTTTTGTTCATAATTGTTTATGCAATTTACGAAATTATATTTGATTTATATGCGTTAATTTAGCTGTAATGCACGTTTTTTTATAGACAGTTATTTCCCTGCGTTGACATCATATGCTGCATTATTTTGCTCATTGCGTCCTCCTATGGCCTCGGGAAACAAGCGAAACGTTTCCTTAAGACCTATTTAATCTGCATATAAAACATTAGAAATTAGATTAGATTAATTTTTATTGTGTGTTTGACTGTTAAAACAAACAAAAAAAATTGTTGTTTGTCTCAAATTGGGTTGATTTGAAAATAGTGGTTACATTTAAACCAAATTTTTTTTTCTCTATTGCTCGTTGTTTTAAAAAAGGTTATAAAAAATGTCAATAATGAAATATGAAACATATCTTTATATATACATTTGGTCAAAAATTAGACTACACTGGTTATGCTGTATGTTTTTCATTCACTAAAATTAACTGGAACATGAGAGCCACTTACTTGGAAATCTGACAACATTGTTTGTTATATGCTTTGATTCACTAAAAATATCTGCATCAAAAGAATCATAAGTTTGGAAATCAAACAGTGGTGGCAAAATTGCTTTTACCATATCAGTTGCAATGTACTGTATAATTCACTAAAAAGAATCACTTCATAAAAGTCATTTCTCCAGGTGTGTGGTTTGTTTTTATGCATAAGAATCATTTAGTTCAGGAATACTACACCAACCATGCTGTAAAGAGCTGGACCACACAGGACCGGATTTGAACAGCTATTCCCTCAATAAATGAGTCTCCTATGGCTCTTCACTCCTAAAATGGATGGTTTATTTATTGTTTGAATGCGTCTAGTCAGCCAAGGATCAAGAGTCTATTTCCAGAGAAGGTTTGGTGAACTGGCGCTCTCTGAATAGACTTATATTTATGCATTCACTTCCTGAGTTTTTTTCATCTTTGTAAGCCTTTCCGAAAACTCCATAAACAATGGGAACAACGTTTCAGTCTACAATGTTTGTTTTACTGGCAAGACCATAAAGAGTATCCACTAATATAGTCAGACCCAAAAGAAGTCACATGAAAGCATAATTGATTGGATGTTTTGGTATGAGGACTTAGGAAAAATTAACATGCAAATTCAATTAGAAGTCTGCTAAACCATGAATGGCTTCCTATCAGTCTTTTTGTCTAAAATCTGACTCGAAAAATGCAGAGCTTTTCGAGTCAGGCATCACCTATCCAGATTCCAGACTCACAGGAATGTAAAGTCCATACCGGAGCGCGACTGGAATGTAACAAGAGCGTTTTTGGCTGTATCCAATCGGACCAGAATGCCTCCTCAATTACCTGGTTAATAAAGAAAATGATGACTCGTGAAGGAACGGGACCTCAGGCATGATCAGACTTCTTGTGCCTATCCATCACAAAGGAATGTTCCGGAATTAGAACACGGAACATTCCGGGGGCCAGGGGGCCACCTGTTCGGAATGCAACCGCTTTAATGAGGTTAGTACGAACGCTACTGTTTGGAATAGAGCAAATCTCGGAGCTCCATGTAAACTTTACCATCTATGCAGGGCAACATCTGAATAAACTGCCTAGCAGCCACTACCACAGTCTTATCAAAGTCAAACAGCTCTCATAACATCAGACTTCAGATGCCAAGCTCAATACGATGATTCAACATACAAATGGGAAGATGACTGGATTTAGGGTGGTGTCGTTATGTAGGTAAACACCTGAGGTGAAATTCAAAGGTTTGTAAATACAAAGAAATGAGAACAAGAAAAAAGAAAATCTGTATATACTTCCAAAATAAAATGATAACATTATATTATACATTTAATTATCAGCTCATAAATATATTTTAAATGTAATTAAAATAAAACCAATATCTTAAAAATTGTAATACATAACATATCTTTTAAATATATTTACATATTGGTACAGTGGAATGCTAACAGGTTAAATCACAAATTACTCCTTATCTCCGGTTTAGCTTTATGAATGAAAACACCACATCAATGACTGAAGTAGTCCTTAAGTTTTGAGCTAAACTTACTATAACGCAAAAAAAACTGGTCCACAGGGTCTCAGGCCTGAGAGTGGCATTGCAACCAATTTCAGGTTTTACAGGAAAGTTCCAATCACTAAGAAAAACCCATTAAGGGTCTCAGAATAGTGGCTGAACGGTTGAGTATAAGAGACATGCTCTCAAATGGGATTGCTGCGCTGCTCGCCCTCGGTACAATATCGTCCACTTTCCCCGCAGACAACCTGACGGGAATGATGGACAGATGAAATTGACCTGTGAGCTTAGGAACAGTGGCATCTCGTTTTCTACAGTTTAGATGCCTGCTGTGGCTTCCTGCGTTTCGGCAGTTTAGTGAGAGATGGGAAGCAAAAAAGATGGAAAGAAAAGAAACAGTAGGGGGGAAGGCAATCCGATGAGTGGGTGGAAGACAAAAGATTTTCATTCTTAGTTGTAAAACTGCATAAAATAAACCCGCCAAGGATTTTCTATCTCTCTAGTGACAAGAATAATGAGCTGAGTTTTTATTTTCTAGTTGAAAGGCTTTTTTCTAGTTTGGGAGAATGTATAATATCAGATTTGTTCTGCATTCTGGCCAACATATTACAAGAATAGTTCATCCAAAAAATGACAATTCATCACTTACTCACCCTTAATGTCTTTTTGTATGACTTACTTTCTTTTGTGGAACACAAAAGGAGATATTTTTTCTTCATAATAAAAGTAAATGGTGACCATGGCAGTCGAGCAAGATTTTTAAGGCAAGAACAGAAAAGGTGTGTTTTTAAAAATCAGATTCAAAATCTGAATACATCTGAATTAAATTAAAGAAAAACGCAAAATAGCATTTTCAACAGTAATCTCAGACTTTCAGATTGTATTTTCTACAGAAAGTTTGGTAACAGTTTACAGTAAGGTTCAATACATTAGTAAGCATGAATTAACAATTAACAATATTTAAAAATATTTATTATTCTTAGTTAATGTTGATTTAATCATTCACTAATGCATTTTTAAAAGTTGTATCGGTTAAACATTAGTTAACGGACCTGGGCTAACATAACCTAACAATGAAAAGTTATAATTTGATTAACTAACAGTAACAAAGATTAATAAATACTGTAACAAAAGAACTGCATTCAAAATTTACTAACAATGAGCATTAACGTTATATCTAATGGGAAGTTATTGTAAAGTGTCATCGAAATTTCTATGACTTTTAATTTTTTAAGGTCTGGGGGAAAAAAAAACGTTTTAAAAGTCCCTGATATCTTCATGATAACACAAACATAATATGCACTATATTTATACTGCAACTATTTCCATGTTTGCAACTGACTCCCTTACATTAACTTTCATTTCAATGATGGGATGATATCTCAAACGTTCAATTACCAAGCGATCCATCATGGCATCTATTATGCCATGAAAAACAAATCATAGCTGCTGGATTTATATTGGCCTCCCTTGGCATTACCTGGTTTCCCCCATCATCAGATAGATTAGACCTGCCAAGATCCACCGCTGGCACCACAAGACACCCAGATCAGACAGCCCTGACTAAGAGCCATGAGGTAAACGTGGCTTGCTGTCTGAAGGGGTAAGGGAATAAATTGACGGCAAATGTCTGCTGTCAGAACTGTGCAGAGGGAAAAAAAGTGAATGACCTCTGTCGACAAAACTAGCTTGATCTCAGTTGTGAGATGTTATTGATTAGGGAAGGTCTTGATAGCACAGTGATACATTTGAGCAATCATTCCAAATGATTTCGATTTGTTCATGATGTGGTGTAATTAGCAAAAGTCAAAGTCTTGAAATATGGTTCTGAAAAGGTTACTGTGATGAATGCTAATTGGACATGCTAACACATTTGAGCTATGAGATTAAGACAATGCATACTTGTACGACACATTAAAAGTATAGTGAGCAATTTAAGCAAGCATGCTAATATTTTGACATACATTTATATTAGCTAGATGCTAACACAGAAAAGATCTGAGCATTAGCATCTAGCTAAAAAAGCCAATCGCCTTCAAAAATCTAACTAACCCACAAACAAATTTCTAGCATGTTTTGAGTGTTAGCATCTAGCTAAAATAACTTTTAACATCTAGCTAATCCTTTATTTTTCATTATTTCTTAAAAGTTAATAAATACACATTTGAGCTAGAGGCTAATGCTCAAATCATGCTAGAAGCGTGTGTATATACATGTAAAAAAATCTAACACAGCTTCAGTGTTAATATTTAAACTTTCTATCATCAAGCTTTAATTTAATCTACCTTTAATATGAATTATTTCTTAACGTTGAAGTTCATACATAAGTCACAAGCTCTTTTTTTGTTGTTGTGCAAGGAATTGTGAGCAATTTCACCTGAAAAAAGCACCCAAAGATGTACACTTTAACATTTTACTTGAAATACCATACCACGTGGGCTCTATACTATCATTTAGAATCCACACATTCTAGTCTTGCATACTATTTATAAAAGATAGTATGCAAATTAGAATGCAAGTAGGTGAGAGAAAGTGAGAAGTCTCAGCTTTCCCTTTGAAACTCTAAACGATATTGCTGAATACAGTAGCAGCCACATAAAGCATCGATACAATACTTTCACTTAAAATAATGACTGTAGAATGAGTCAAAGTGTTGCGGTTATGGTCAAAGAACCACAGAAAAATAATACAATTTTAACTATGCTACCAGAGGGCAGGGAGAGGTGAAGGTCATGTTTCACACTGATTTCTAAAGGAGCATGCTAAATATTTCCCACCACGCCATGGTTATTCGAGAAAAATGTCAGGGCTCAGACAGTCCTCAGGCAAAAGCTGTTGGAAATCTTTTAAATGCATTATTGAACCCTTAGGGGCAGAGACGGGCAGTTTAAACCAGGCAGAGAGACAAAACTGTCAGCAAATTGAGATAAAATACACCTAATCAATTTTAGAAATATCTAGAGATTACAGAGCTCTCCAGTAATTTTAGTACAAACAAATATAAATAAGCTGTATTACAACAAAACGCTTTGGCTATGTGACTATAGTGACATTTATAAAAAAGAAGCCACATCAAACCCAAAAAAAGTGGCTCACTGTTAGCTGGCGATAACCCACTGCAAATATTTAAACCAATCACATTGAAATGGCTCAGTTTAGATCGTTTTCTTTACTAGCCTGATGGTCTTGGAGTGCCCCCATGCTGTTTGGTTTTATTTTAGGAGTGTTTAGATATGGCTGAGTCAGCTGCCAAGCTCTTTCAGTCTTTGGAAGCTTCCAGAATGCCTAGCCAACCACCTAGAACACAAGCTTTGAAAATGCACCACTTGCTGAGTAAAGTGACGTGACATGTGGCCAAGTATGGTTACCCATACTAGGAATTAGTGCTCTGCGTTTAACCCATCCTAAGTGCACACACACAGCAGTGAACACACACACCGTGAACACACACCCGGAGCAGTGGGCAGCCATTTATGCTGCGGCGCCCGGGGAGCAGTTGGGGGTTCGGTGCCTTGCTCAAGGGCACCTCAGTCGTGGTATTGAAGGTGGGAGAGAGCGCTGTACATTCACTCCCCCCACCTACAATCCCTGCCGGTACGAGACTCGAACCCGCAACCTTTTTGGGTTACGAGTCCGACTCTCTAACCATTAGGCCACGACTTCCCCACCTAAAGGTGGCAAACTGCCATTTGACTTGATAAAACTTGCCTTAATAGGAAAAGTCATATATTTATGGATTTAGGAAGCACATTTGCGTGTGTGGAATGCTAACTGTAAATGAGGATACTGAGGCAGCATACAGAATTGTTAAATCACAATACAGACGGGTATTAGCTTGAAAGACCCCTAAATTGCTACGCTAAGCTTAATAGCTGGCCTGTCAGACTTAACGCTGAGCAAAATTTCTTCCATCTCATTGTCTGCACAACTCAAAATGTCACCAAGGCTCAGAAGTATTGGCCGTAATTACCAAACTCAAAAAGAAAAAATAGCTAAATAATAGCAAGAGTGAGGCAAGGAAAGGCCGTGTGCCCATCAGGGACTACAGGCTGCAATTTCAAAATCGATTTACTCCCACAGAAGACAACTGACTATCCTATGACGTCAGGCCTTGGGAATAATAGCCTCATCTCTACTTGATGAATGTGTCAGCACTTGAAGCACGACGGGGAAATAATAATGGAGCTCCCTCTTAGCAAGGAGAAATATACAGAAACACTGTGAAAGAGATGAGAACGATTGCTAAGGTGTTACGCCCTGTAACAGATGCTTACCACCCACTCAAGTCTTGAATAATTTAACTTTAACAAAAGCTCTGCCTGTTGTGGAAGGAAAGATAAAATGACGATTCCAGTCAGGGATATATCACTTTAACACTGAGGTCAGGGAATAGTCAAAATCCTCATTTTGCATTTGTATTGTTTATCCAAGATAAGATGCTAAAGCTAAAGTTTTGTGAAAGATAAGACTGGAATTACTACATCTTTCCTCTCTCTTGCTATCCAGCCTGAACAACAGGGATTGAAATTAACTTTTTCACTCAGGTGGCAGCAAGTCACTGTTAAGTGAGTCATTGCGGCTGAACCGAATAATTTAAACGGTTGATTTATTCAGAAACAAAACAACGTCATGTTTCTCAGAGACGCAAAACAGTGCTGTGGCTGTGTTTGGAATGTTTTTTTTGTTGGCGAAATAGCACAGAAATAGCGCAAAAACAGCCAATATGGTGTATAAAACGTAAGTCTCTTGATATTAACTTATTGTTTATTGAACTGTTGTATAAAATAAATATCACATTTGTAACATGCTGATTTTTTAAGAAAAAACGGCACTCTTCGTGTGATATTGATTAACTATATGAACTGATATAAATATATACATTTTCTGCCTCCTTATCTTGAATTATGTGATCATTCTTAATGCATATTAATAGACTGAATCATGCAGTGAAAGAACCACTCTAAATGCGCACGCGCACGAAAGCCTGTGTTGGTCTACTCTAACTTCATCACGTCGCGTATGCACGCCTCTGTAGGTGTGTTTTGTTTAGCTTTTGCAATATACTCGATAATGTCATGATGTCTCACGAGTTCAGTATTTGCGCTAAATCTGATAACACATATCCTTCTCCATGCACTGTCTCCTCAGATCTGCAAGCCCTGAGCTGACAGAAGTGGGGCGCTAACCTGTTTACTTATAAATGGGATATCGGCCAATGCTAGTAGAAAGTGTATGTAAGGTAGAAATAGCTACACTCTCAAAACTCTCTGCTTTGCTGTTCCGACAAGTTCAAGTGTTCATTCCCAATATTGTGTTTCTGTCAACAAAAGTGTGGTTGAGTCAAAGGAGTAGATCACCCAAAAATCAAATCAAGTGTAACTTTTTTTCTTTTCAATATAATAAAAGTGAAGGGCTGGGACCTTTCATATCATAAAAGAGTTCCATATACATTATATTTTGAGTCTTCTGAAGCAACACAACACCAATGTGTGAGGACCAGAGCTAAATTTAAGTTCATATTTAAGAAATTCATAAAGGTTTGGAACAACATGAGCAAAAGGGGTGAGTAAAAGATGACAGAATTTTCATTTTTAGATTAACTAATCCTTTAAAAGACACCAAAGAGTTTATATTGATGGACATTGTGTAGATTAAACAGAGGCATCTTAAACATTACCAGCCCTGGACATCCTGTGCCCAGTGATATAAAAAAAAAAAAAAACGAATACAAGCGCAATCTTTCTTTCAGTCAGAATTTGAATGAGCCAAGCAGGGTTCCGGCTGCTGTACTTGCAGGTTTCCACGGCTTTACAGATAAGAAAGGCAGCAGAGAGCAGCTAAGTGCACTCTCATCAGAATTAGCCCCAATCATTAATAAGAGAAAATGCAGATAAGCAGGACTGCATAAAAACGGGTTTAAATAAAACACTTTGCGGACAGATTTCTAATAGTTATCCATTTGGGACAAGGGCATTTACTGCATTCAAAAAGCAGACATAACCACAATAGTTTTCAAACTATGCAGTTCGGACAAACCAACACACACAGAAGCTTACCATCATCAGTTCCTTCTGAAAAGATTTTTTCTCCTTAGTATCCATGTTGAGGCAATCTTCCTTTAGTTTCTCCAGCACTGAGGCAACCCTCTCTGGTTCACTATCCAGCTCTGCTCTGCAAAAATATGTCAAAGGAAGATTCACATAGCCCAGAGCGTCAGCAAATGCTCGCCAGTTTCCCAGATTTTCCATAAGTATTGTCCTCACAGAGGCGTAAATGTAAGTGAGAAACTTGCAGGGCTTCAGGATTTGTTCCATCAGCATTGTGGTTGTAAGGTCTGGCCCACAGAAGTAAATAGGCTTAACCTTTCCCAAGACAAGCACATTTTTTACATGTACAAGCCCCATCTTTCCCTGATAGTATCCAATGTACCACTCTTTGGTCCATAGTTGTCCTTTGAGTTTGATCTTCTCCTCACTGAGTAAGGTGATAATATCGCCTTTTTTATATTCCAGCAAGTACTGATTCTTGGTCTGCCTGATAACTGTTTTGATCAGTTTGCCAAATTTCAAGTTGGTAATGCAACGCTCCTGAAACTGTGGGTATTTGGAGGTGATGGCCAGAGGAGACAAAATTATTTTATCAACTTCCTTTTTCTTTAGGAACCGCCTCTGGCCGTTGTTCCGTATCCCGGTTTTAGGCGGTGGCTGTGGTGTCTGAACACAAAATTGTGCAAGGATGCAATCCTGGTCATCTTTTACCTGGACACGTAATGTGAAGTCAGAAATCTCATCTGCATTCCGAGACGTAATCATGTAGATGAGTCGACTCACCTTGCCTAGTTTGACCTGAAACCCACGAACAACCCTAGCCTGATCATTTGACTTGACCTCATAATTTGACATGTTGGAGTACATGCCTATCTGCAAGTCCTGAGGTCTGCCAAGGACAAATTGGTGCTTCCCCCACAGTTGTAGGGCAACAGGAGGGGCAGACTTTGCTTGTTTCCCAACTTCGCTAACTAGAAGAGTCTTGGGGGCACAGTCATGGCCAAAAATGGCCACTACAGTCTTAAAAGATGGATGAATGTGTTTGGGCCCGTAGAGACCCAATGTAACTTTCTTCATCATATGATCCCAAACAGTTGAATTTAAGGAAACATGTTGGGTCTGGACAATAACTGCTACATACATGCAGGGCTCCAAGTTGTCCAACTGAACCTGAATTTTATCACCATAAATGTAAGCTTGTGGAACAGGAGAATAAGGACCCTCTTTGCAATCACTTCTTACACACAAAACTTCCGCCATTTGACTTTCTGTCCTAGTTGCAACGGATACCTTCATCTCTAAGGTAATGAATGACTTTATCTCCATGTTGCTAAGTTTGATTTCAACTACTGGACTGACAGTCGAGCATCTGTCATTGTTTAGCTCCAAAGGAGGATCTAGTAGAGCCTTCATAGAGATTTGCTGAGTGTCTCCCACTGCTACATGGCCTTCAGGAACATGAATACTGATATTTGTATCTGGGAGTTGGACTGCCCCTCCACAGCTGTCCAACTTGCAGACAATGTTGGTCTCTACTGGTTGTGTTTGACCCCAGCCTGGGTTTTGCCCAAGGGACTCAAGGTCATGGCAAGATCGTGCCAACTTTCGGTGGTTTAGCCATGCTGTCCTAAAGTCCTCTCTGTTCTGAAACTGCTCCGGTGAGGGAGCTTTAAGCCCTGTAAAAAAACCTGATAAAGGCAATGGAGGATTCGACTGAGATTGTAAGACAGATAACTCTGATAAACTGTAAGATCTCTTGCTTCGAAAAAAGGGATTGTCCTTGCGGAGCATCAGCAAGGCTTCAAAATCAGCGCTGGTGGATGTTCCATCAAAGACACTATTGCTGTAACCTTTTGTGTTGCTGGTGGTGGAGATGGGGGCTGAAGGCAAGTCAAAGAAAAGTAAATCCAGGCTGTTGCATTGGTTCGCCTTCTCATTGCTGTTCTGATCAAGAACGTCATCCATGGACCCATTTAGGAATGGATTGGTTGAGGAGAGCATGGAGAAGGGGTTATTGTTGTCATAAGGCAGGGAGGGCTTCAGTGACACTCCAGTCCACTCCCCCAGTAGGTCCATCTCTTTTGCTTCCTCCTCCGAGCAGTCCGCAAGATTGTCAATCATCCCACTGTCACTTAGAGATGAGTTCCTGTAGTTGATCGGCTGGACGTACATCGAAGGGATGTATCCCATTTCTCGGTTGTTGTGGGCATACCACCATTCCCCACCAGACGTATCCAGCACATAGAGATGATCCCCTTTGGAGAACTTTAGAGTGGTAAAACTGGATGGACAGTAATCCTTTATGGCAACCACTTCCCGTGCAGTTCCAAACGATGTTGAGGGGGCCAAACGCAAGGCACTTGGAGTAGGCACTATAGAGATGAACATATTAATAAGAATTACTGATTTGTAATAACATATTAATAAGAATTACTAATTTGTAATGCATATGGCATAACCAAATCAAATGCTTTCTTAGTTTATTTGCAGTACAATAAACTGACCTTTGACATCTATGAGACCCGCCTCAGTCACTCCCTCATCAAGGTCGATAAGAGTGCCCTCTGATTTACATCTAGGGAGAACATTGTTGTTGTTGGTTACTCTGATCCTGTGGGCGGCCATCTTGCATTGGTTACGCTATTTCACCATTGCTCCAAACCTAACAATCAAACACGGGCAGTTTTCCATTTTTTCTTGCTGGGAAAACAAAAAGGACAGGGACAATTTTGATTAGCTTTATGTGGCAAGACAAACGCTTGATGCAAATAGAATAATGAGACATGCTGCAATCAGATTATTGGATCATTAAGGCAAAACTCTTCAGAGAGATTGTAGCTAGAGATTAGTGTGGTGTAGCTAAAGGGACAAACTGGGTAAAGATGTAACTCAAAATGTGCTGCATGAGATTAAGAGATCCTTAAAATTGATTACTTTTAATCTATCTTGGAAGAGGTTTATGCATTGTTGTTTATATAGAAATTAAGTCAGAAAGTTCACTTTACTTTATCTCTCAGAAAACTTCTTAATGACATCTCACTGCTAATATAACTTAAAGCTAGCATTAAATCAAAATTTACCAAATTTACTTAATGCACATTCCTGGTCTTATTGTGCATTTTGCTCCAAACAACAACAAAAACATCATCAAAGTCTTTAATCAAAATGTAATGCCAAGCTGCAGACAACATTTCTTTTCAGCTAATGTCATTAATCCCTCTTTTTCATCTTGAATATTCTGTTTCACTTGGAAATATAAGGTAAACAGCATTTCAGTCAAATATACTATAATTTACTAAAGCACAAAAAGGTATTTACCGTAGTTTTAAAGATACATAAGGCTTTATGGATCAATGTTATTACACAGTGTGCTCATTTACTTTAGACTGAAAGTCACACTACCAGAAACAAGGTAATAAAGTCCCAGATGTGTCATTTACAAAATGAATAAATATAAC
This sequence comes from Sinocyclocheilus anshuiensis, assembly GCF_001515605.1. Lineage (NCBI taxonomy): Eukaryota > Metazoa > Chordata > Actinopteri > Cypriniformes > Cyprinidae > Sinocyclocheilus > Sinocyclocheilus anshuiensis. Next base: position 1,309,882 of record NW_015548207.1, on the reverse strand, counting down.
GTATAAGGTAGCTCTCCCTGCTGGAAACAACAACAACAATGTAAAATTCTAATTTATAGACTTGATATCTGGATAAACTTTTATCACCGGTAGAGTGTTTGATTTGCTGGGTTCTAAAAGAAAGATATCAAAGCATATCAAAGGACACCTTGAACTAAAAATCACATTCATACGGTACAGCAGGGGTTCCATCAATTAAATAAACTAAAACACCCTCTGGGTGATTAACATGAATAAATACCATTTTGTGTCAGCACGGTTTCATAAAAAAAAAGCACAAATGTTTTGCAAACTCCTGTAGCGCTGTATACAATTATACATTTTTGCACCTTGTTGTGGATTAGAGGCGCAATTTTTTCTGTTATGATTCATGCTCTCTTAAGGTAAGCAACAGTTTGGCTTTTGGGGGGGGGGGGCTCAATTTCCATGCATGATTGCCTCAACTTCTGTTGCTTTACGTGACAGACATACAAAACAACACAGAGATGAAAAACAAGCTATAATTAGTTGGACTAAATAATCATGAATATCAAATAAGACTAAAGGGCCAAGTAAGAGTAGCTGATAATAATTTAATTTCTACACAACAATTGACCATAGGATGACATAAATGAGGTTTGAAAGGGTGTCTCTGCATTCATCTAAGTATAGCTTTTCTGTACAATGCAACGTTTTGTTGTGGAAAATCTTTTGAAGGCTCTGTGGAAGTTGAAAGATGAAGGCCTTTGGAAGGACCTTTCATGTCTGTTACTTAAAAGCTTAATGGACTCTTCAAAAGGAGGTACGCATCTTTTGCATGTATGTATTAAAAATCTTTCACACAAAAGATTTAATGGAAGGATTCATTCCCTTTTAAATGTCCATTTCTTTTTATCTACATTTAACAGATGCTGAAGTAGGTCAGCAAAACAAATGCATCATTCATTCATTCAATACCACTTTGCTTCGTTCCCTTCAGTCCAATCCTCAAAAATTCTCCCTCATGCTTTTATTTTATTCATAATTCAAGCCATCAGAAGCTGATGGAGAAAGTGCATTCCTGGAAAAAAAAATGAAATAGTAAAATTTATAGCACTGACCTCCCTTGACTCTATCAGAGTTGGAGAAGTGCTTCAAGGTCTACGGTTCTTCTAACACTTGCAGCACCCACAAATAAGGTCTAATTTTATACTCTACGACACCATCACTAGCACGGTTGGATGTGTCGAAGGTGGTATTAGGAGGCAGAGGAAGAGCAATTGATGGATTAAAAACCTAGAGGTCTGACAAGGATGTAATCATGGTTTCTGATAACAGCACCTGGGGCACTCCAAAGAATGAAGACTAGTGTCTCTTTCCCATAATCCCTCTGTATCCTCCATATCCTCTTTTCTTTAGTATCTTAGTATCTATGTCAACCTCACAGTCAGACTCAAATTGTAAGTGTTAACGTCAAACATGTTGAAGGATTGCTTCTTTGAAAGTAACAAGCCTCAGTAGTACTAAATCAGATGTGCTATTCAAGTAGCTAGCTATATACGTGCCAACTTTAGCTAACTTGCTTAGCAAGATTCAAATGGTTGAAACTAGAAAACTAGTCATATATGAAGTGTTTATGCAAATTTATGGTAAAGTACCCCTTGTGGCAATGCTGAGAATGCAATGCATTATGAATAGTGGTCTGAAAGTGCAAAATTTTTTGGGCAATATCCAGTCATTTAAATAGGAATTGCATGATATGGAGTGTCACGTGAGGGTGCAAATTTGCCCCGGCAGATTTATCTTATGTTTAAGTCCCACTCAAATTTCTCTCATAAACCAACAGAAAGATTTTTGGTTTGAAAGTGACTTAAAGTTACACCTGCAAAATTTCACCTTGACATATTTCACAATGTGGTAGCACAAAAATGTGTCTGTTTAGCAAGAAATATTAGCAATTATGCAACTTTTGGTTACAAAAACATAAAAAAAACACAAAAGACAAATGATTTCAGTTCCATTAACAGTTCTAAAACACTTTTTTTTCCCGCCAAGATGAACAAAATTGGGCAATGTAGTACTTTTGAGAAAGTATTCAGTGTTGTTTTGCATTACAATCACTGTTAATTTTTAATACACAAACGTTACAATTACACAGATTTTCAGTTATAAAAAGGCAACTTTTTTAACATAAAAAAAAAAAAAAAAATTCTGCCAACAAGAATGGAACGAAACAGAAAACAACACTCAATGCCTCCTCAAAATACTACAAGAATTGTTAATGGAACTGGAATCAGAACAGAACCTTGCAGTTCCCATGTAGTCACATGCCCGTAACTATACACAAGCATTAGCAATTATGAAGGCTTTTTTTTTCTTTTTCTTTTTTTTAGAAAAACAAAATATGTTGGTTCCATTACCAGTCCTAAAACATGCATTTTCCACCAACATGGATGGAATGGCATAATGCAATGCACAGCAACACTCAATACTTCCCCAAAATTACTACAAGAACTGTTAATGGACCTGGAATCGGAAACAAAACCCCGCTATTCCCACATAGCAACATCCCCATAATATTCAGCCAGAAAGATGTTTTTAACCATCTGTCGACAACATGAAACACTGGTAATCCACGACTCTCGGGTGTCCCATAAGACATGAGAACTCTTATCTCGGATGTGGCACGTAACTCACAGAAGATGAGTGTAAAGCACTTCAAGCTGGATGCCAGGGAATTTAGATGCTCTTAGATACATTGTTAGCTCTGCGGAAACCTCATGAGTTTAAATTCAAGCACTCCTCCTTAATCATCGTCCTTCAGACAGCTTCATACAGATAAAACACAGTGTTTGGCTGAATTGATTAATTCAAACAGAGCGGCATTACCACATCCATATAAAACCAATCCTTCCGTCCTGCGTTAAAACACCTGTCATTTCAAATGAATTATTAAAATTACATTTCCAAAACGTGGCATTGGGGCAATAGCTGAGATAACGTGGCACATTACGGCCTGTGGTAATAAAATTTTATTATTAGTTCCATTGATGATATGAAGTAGTTTTATATTACTTTGACAGGCTAATTGGGTGAAGGCGAGTGGGATTTCTGCCAGTGGCTCATCACATGGTAAATATGACCACCTCGTATATATGACCCTTCTGCAGAGGACAAAGCAATTTCTCCCTCCACTGCCCTGCAGTCCATACTTCACCACTGACTCTAAAACAAAAGGTTTACTCAGGTAAAGTGCAGAGGGCTGTGGGTGGAAGATAATATTTCAAAGAGCCCATAAGAGGTTAATTTCAGGAGTCGATTAAATGACCGACATCATTTATCATCTCTGCGTGAATAGGTCATTCAACCTGACAAGGTTCAACTACCGCAAATGAGTCTGACATTACAGGCCTCTTTTTCAAATATATCCAGATTCTTTCTGACTAAGGATGAGTCAAGTGAATGAACAAATGAACAACAACTAATAAATCAATTAGTAGAATTTTTTTCTAGACCGGTTTTTTTTTTAAATACACACACACACACCTTTATAAGAAAAATAAAAAAAGTGCCATATAAAATAAGCTTTACATTTATATAGTAGTTTAATGTAATGTTACATTTTGTATGCAATAATTTTATATATTTAGCATTTTTATATACATAACATACAATATATAAATATGTAATATATGTATAATATATAATATGTACTATTTTGTATGGGGTATTTTTTCATATATTAGGCATATATAAGCATTTTTATTTTTAGGGTCTTAAAGGTCACATATTTTACACCTTTCTGGAGTTTTATTTTAGGTTTTGATGTCCTTGCAGGCTGTGTGCATTTTACTGTGGACTGACTGTTTTGAAACTTATATGGTAGTTAAATAGCCCCTAGACTTCAGTTATCGTGAAAAAAGCCAGGCAATTTCAGTTTTGTCAATATGGGACCTTTAAGTGTCAATTTTTCGAAATTGAGATTTATACATCATCTGAAAGCTGAATAAATAATATTTCCACTGATGTATGGTTTGTTAGGATAGGACAATATTTGGCCGAGATACAACTATTTGAAAATCTGGAATCTGAGGGTACAAAAAAAAATCAAAATATTGAGAAAATCGCCTTTAAAGTTGTCCAAATTAAGTTCTTATCAATGCATATAATTAATCAAAAATGAAGTTTTTATATATTTATGGTAGGAAATTTGCAAAATATCTTCATGGAACATGATCTTTACTTAATATCCTAATGATTTTTGGCATAAAAGAAAAATTGATCATTTTGACCCATACAATGTATTTTTGGCTATTGCTACAAATATACCCCAGCGACTTAAGACTGGTTTTGTGGTCCAGGGTCACATTTAACATACATATATTTAAATATATATTACATTCATTTAAAATGTTTTAGACATATCAAAATGTTATACATGGTTTAGAAATATATTACAATATACTACAATTTGTACTAAGTTAAATTAAAAACTTAATAAATCAAAAATTGCTTTTTACACATATAGCATGGATTAAAATAATGAAAAATATGTTCTAAAATTTATATTTTGAAAATATTAAAGGCTATATAAATAATAATAAAGATATACTATGTATATATGCAATTAGGAAATGTTGCAAGCCAAATTCAACCATGTGCCACATGTACAAGCACCTTATAGTTGTCTCACTGTGCCGAAGCATGTGCACTAATTTTATTTCTGGTGCACAGCAAGTCAAAGGAGGGCACATCATATTGTTGTTTCAATTACACTCAGAATTCCATTTGCATGAATACACACAAAGAAACAATTCAAGGCCAGTGAATTGTGTTCCCAAATGTACCTCTCCAAATGCAGAGGAACATAATGCCAGATTTCATCTCTGGTGGGAGGTCTGGATTAGCCGAGCTTTAAACAAAGTCCTCTGCAAATGAACAGTGTTGTTTTGCGTAAGGTCGGGCATTTCTCTCAAGAAATGCTCTACTTAACAATGAAGACTTGCTCGCACCCGTCCATCTTCACAAACACCGCCAAACACTCCAAGAGACATATAAAGCCCAGCACGCTCAACATAATCCAGTGAAGATTTACCTCAGCAGTCACGCCGACTGACATCAAGACTTTCAGGGGCGTTTAGGGGGATTACAAGGACCGAATCTGTGCCGAGTCCCTATTAATTATGAAACACAATGCAACACTATTGTGCTTGTGAAAACTGATGACGATTGTGCTTTTTTAGCTTTGTTCCATTTCTCAGGGAGAAAGAACAGTCATAAGATGTAGACTGCAGCGCTGCAGAAGCCATGCTTCCGGCCACTAAAAGTCAGATTCAGGAGATCTGCTAATGCTTATTGTGTTGCAGTCAGTAAATCTGTCTACAATCATTTGTTCAAATTTTTGTTTCAATGTTAGGTCCAAAATATACTATGAATGAAAACTTTTCAAGCGAGGCAAGCTCAGTTTCATGCGTCAGAGTAATAGGCAAGAAGGGCTGCTCGGTTCATCAAAATAAAACGTTTTAATATCTATTTGGTAATTAACATGTGATAAACACCTTACTACAATTTTACTGAGAAGCACAAATTTGAGGTCTCCCTGTGGTTTTCCGGCAAAATAAATGTATGAAGGTTAAACGAAAAAAAAAAATAAATAAATAAAAAAAAAACCTTAAAAAAGTAAATAAATTAATCAATTAAGACAGCCTATAAGACAGAATAGTATTGAAATTTTACAGTTGTAATGTAAAAAAATATATATTAGTTTTATTAAATACAGTGAATTATTACAATAGTAAGTTTACTTTAACGAATAATAATAATAATAATCATTTAAAATTATTATTATTATTTTTATTATTTTTTTATAGCCATACTGATAATCACAACATTTCGGCCAAATTGGGCATCCCTACAAACACAGCAGACCTGGATTTGTATTTATTTATTTAATTACATTTTTTTTTCAATTGCAATGTTTAATCAGAAAATTCACAATTAGATTCTTCACATTGCATTCTCAGTGTTGCCACAAGGGGCGCTACATTTTACAGCAGAAAATCGCGTCGATCGCGTCAAAAAGCCAACGACAAGCGCTTATCCATTTGTTATTTTGTTTTTTAGACTTGCATTTGCAATTTGTTATTTTGTTTTCAGAATTGTGATTTGTTTAGCACTTCTCGGCCACCGTAGTATTGTCTTTATAGTCATGTTAACTTGACATATGTTGATATATAATCAATAGGCCTATATAATCTTTTGTCATGTCAGGCAACTGTTGAAAGAGAATATTGCGAAGAAAGATAGCTGAATTCACCATTTTATTTCAAGCTAACCGAATAAGCTTATACTAAAAGCTAAAGTATAACAGGCCAATTAAACTCTGACTCAACAGGACGTTTTAAATCTAATCGACAAGTATGTTGTTGGATGACTACAATGGAAAATTTGGTTGTAGAAAATTTTCACTCAGAATTTGCTAGTCGCAGTAATAAAGAAATTGCAAGTACCACATTGAATTAAACATGAAATATTGAAGCACTCGAAGTAAACAAACTCCAATAATCTTTGGTTTATTTACAACATTGGAAAATAACTTATTACACTGTAGTCGACCATCACGACCCATCCAGAATATATATACACTCAACAAAACCAAACACTGCCGATGTTTACGTTTGTGCACTTCGTAGAGTATTCGTATAGTTTCTGGCTATATTTATTCTTGTAATTGGACATGAGACTCCCTACAGGATGCGATTCCAGTGCTTCAGCAAGCACATAATCATTTATTTTCTGAGTTTTCACTAGTGTGTGCATGTGTTTGGGAGAGAGTGAAGTCCTTGGTGGGAGGAGAAAGCCTGCAGAGACTAACCAGAGCAAAACCATCGAGTCAAACCTAATTATTATAGTACACACACTTCTCTGGAGACCAGTGCTGACAGGGAGCCAGCATCCCAGCACATCCATCATTTAACATGTTCATGGTGCACTGGGATCATATTTTACATTACACACCAAATGTGGCCTGAAATTAAATGAAACCTGAAGCGCAGGATGTCTGTGTGTATTTTCTCACGTGTGTATATTTGGCTACTGGGGTGGTGCTGTCTTCGCTTCAGAGAGTCTGCGCTTCGTCTTGCATCACTCAACCATGGAGATATTTTTCACCATTTCATGATGCAACCACCATTTGTGATGTGTCTAATGCAGTGATAAAGTGCCAAATACTATTTTATTAAAACAAAGGTTCCTTTATAATTTTTTAAGATATAGCTTTAGAGTGTCTTTTGGTATGTCTATGAAATATGATTAGGTTGAGTACAATCTAAATGCTATTTTGACTGTTTAATTAATATATTATTGTAATATTTTATATTAATAAAAACATTACTAAATGATTTATATTTAATACAATTATTTTACAAAATAATTGACTAATAATTAGAGAATTATTTATATTTGTATTTCATATTTTATAGTAAACATTTACAAATTATACTGATACTGATATTTTATTAATAAAATTAGTATTAGTATTTAATATAAATAACTTGGGAAATAATTATATTAAATACAAATAATTTAGTAATATTTCTGATTGTTTATACTATTTTCATATTTGATATTAATATTTAAAATAGACATTGATATTTTATTTTAATAAAATTGATACTAAATTTGCATTTAGCACAATTTACATAAAATAACCATATTACATACATATAAATAAGTCATAAATAATACATTATTTATAATGAAAAATTTTATAATTACAATTTTTAATTTTAGATTGATATATTATTAATTTTTATCTTGAAATTATTTAACAATGTATTAATGAAATGACATTTTATTTGAATGAATGTCAATAAATTATTTACATGTAATATAATCATATTAAATAAATATAAATACTTCAGTTATTATTTATTTTATCATTTGTAATAATATATTTTATATTAATATTTATTATAAATATTATTAAATGATTTGTAATATAATTATTTACCACATAATAATAATACAATTAATAATAATAATAATTATGCAGATTCAGATTATCTGTGATAGTAAATGATCTTAACCAACAGCCACAATGACACACACGCAAAAAAGGATACAATTCTAAGATTCGTCAAAATCATGCAGCAACAGGAACTAGAAGTGGAAAAGGTAATGAATTGGCCATCTGCACTTCTAGATATCAGTGTCAGCCATTTAGAAATCCACACACTGGTTCACCACCACAAATTTAGACTGAAAATAAACACTGCAGGGTGTATCAGGGTGTCCCTGATGAGAAAGTCAAAAATAAATTGTGTTTATCAGTCCAGCATTAATGAAACTCAAGTTGACATTTCAATCTCTCAGTCATTTGGATAGAACCAAACGCCTGATTGGCTAAATTCCAGAACAGTGACAGCCAATCAGACTCCTCGTCTCAGATATCAGACAGCCTGCATCTCAAATGCATGTATTGTACGATGCCTCCGTATTTCGGTCGCAGAGTCTTTCTCAGATGGCTATACGTCCCTCCTGGCTAGAAAACAGATGGAAGTGCAAAGGATAATGACTAGATTTTCCGATTAAATGAAAATCATTCCGAAATCGTCTAAGTTGAGCACTAGGAGGAATGTCTTTATCTCTGACTTTCAGAGTTAGTTTGCTGTGACTTTATCTATGAAACACTTCATTATATGGTGCGTGCTTGTTCTGGTCAGACATTCATTCAACAGCAAAAGCTTTCATTAACTAAATGAACTATTATCAAAGCACAAAAATAACATTACATCTTTTTCTCCTTACAAAAGTGTGAAGGAACTAATGCATTTGATTACAACAGTCTTCGAAAACAGGTTTAAGGGCGAATCTCTCAAAACGTGGCCAGAAATTCATATTGACATTTTATTTTAATAATAAAGAATTATTTAATATAATTCAAATCAATTATTTAATAGTATTAACAAAATAATTACAATAAATAAAAGCATTTAGTTATATTTAGAATACACTATTAGGTTATTTATTTATATATTTTACATACATATTTAATAATATTACAAAATTATTTTAATAATTGTTTACCGTATAATAATAATAATAATAATAATACAGCAAAATTATATTTTTTATATTTAATATACTTTTTATATATTAGATAGTAATGCAGGGTGAATATAACTAACATATTAAATAATTATAATAAATATAAATTATATTTATATTAATATATATTAGAATATTTTATGTTAATATTTAATAATGCAATATTACCCAATTATTTGTTTATTATTATTTATCATTTATAACTATTTACCAGATAAAACAATTCAATGACTAAAAATAATTTAGCACATTTTTATATTCAATATACTTATTTTATAAAAATTGTAAAGCAGATGCAGATTATCTGTGTTATTAAATTAGAGTAACTAATAGCCACAAAAACACAATAAGAAAAGCATAAATTATTAGATTCAAAAGTACATAAGATCACATCTTTTTCTCTCTATGAAGTACTTCATGAAAACAGTTTTTAAAAAACAGGATTAAGTGCAAATTTCTCAAAACTTGTCCAGAACATCTCAACTGACCGAACACAAAACTACAAGAAATTATATTTTGCATACAAAAAAAAATGAAAAGTCCAGAATAAAACTGCCATTTGGGAAGGGTCAGCCATTCGCCTGGACAACGGCTCTGTTTACAGCAACAGGAAGTGGCCAAACTATGACAGGAAGTGCTCTGGAGAGACTGCGAGAGTAAAGAAACAGAGAAACAGCAAGAGAGGAAAAGAGAAAAAGAAAGAGAGGAAATGCTTTGCTGATGAGTAGCTCGCGTCCCTCCTCCTCCTGCTGTTCGGTGTATCTCAAGCCCACTAGCTGCAAATCAGCTGCCACAGACTGGAATTGCATATCATTCCTCAGCTGATAGAACATAAACAGCACAAGAATCTCACTCATAACCCTGAGCTTCCTCTGGGCCAAATAGAGTAACAGGAAGCAGAAACGCTACAGAACGCAGACAAACTACAGATGGCAAGCACACGTCAGTCAGCTGAATCAGTGATTGAGGTGAATCTACGGTGAAGACGCTCCTATTTTACATGTAACAAACACATAACAACAGCAAATCTCACTAAAACACATGTCACATTTCAACTCAAGCAATTTAAATGTATATCACTTTTAATATAATAACTTTTCAAATAATATACATTTTTTACTAAAGAAAATTAGCTATTTTATTTTTGCACTATTTTCATGACAGTAGTGCATGTTTTCTAAAGTGCTAAAAACGTAATTAAATTAAATAATATAAAATAAAATATTAATTCTGTTTAAGTGCAGGTTGTCATGAGATTATTATAATTTTATATCATTATATACTGTACATTTTATATAAGTTTTAACTTTCACATTGTAAAAAAAAACAAAATAATAATA
>NW_015548207.1:1287323-1299463 GCF_001515605.1 Sinocyclocheilus anshuiensis | reverse complement strand
AGCACACTTCAGTCAGCTGAATCAGTGATTGAGGTGAATCTACGGTGAAGACGCTCCTATTTTACATGTAACAAACACAACAACAGCAAATCTCACTAAAACACATATCTGTCACATTTCAACTCAAGCAATTTAAATGTATATCACTTTTAATATAATAACTTTTCAAATAATATAAATTTTTTACTAAAGAAAATTAGCTATTTTATTTTTGCACTATTTTCATGACAGTAGTGCATGTTTTCTAAAGTGCTAAAAACGTAATTAAATTAAATAATATAAAATAAAATATTAATTCTGTTTAAGTGCAGGTTGTCAAAAAAAAACTAAATAATAATAATATTATATATATATATATATATATATATATATATTACATTACACCTCATATTTGTCATTTCTAAATTAAATTAAATTCTAAATTAAAGGCAATACATATTTCACAATTTAAAATCACAATTTAACATGAATTAATATTAAAAAATGTCATGAAAAGTGCACAGACCCCTGGTTGAAATAATATATATACAATATCTAATCAGCACAAATGATAATATTACAACACAATAAATATTCCACAATTTAAAATCACAATTTAACTTGAAATGAACTATTATTTATAAATGTAATGAAAAATTCACAAACACCTCGTTGAAAACCTAAGAGTTTAAATATTTTACCCAAATTTATGGTGAGAATTTTTCAGCGGAAAAGCTTAATTTCCTTGAAAATAACGTTACAAATAAATAAATAAATATTATTTTCCCCAGAAAATATTATTTATTTATTTGAATTTAGGCACAAAAAAACGAGCAGTTCTTGACTCTTTTCATGCTCAACTTGAACTAAAATGAATCAAGATGGCTAGTTTATATATAAACACATCTGCGGCTGATGAATCATCAGGAATCAGAGGGTTAGACAACAGGCTTAAATTCTCATGTTTGAGTCCTGAAAACAAACCGCCCTGGTCTTGGTCCTGATCCCAGCTAAAGACACCCACTGATAACATCAACAATACACTCCCTCATCCCAACACACAGAAAAAGCAAAAGAGAGTGTATAATTCTAGGGTATTCTGAGTAATACTTACCCTTAGCTCAACTGAAACTAGCGGCCTTCTTTATATATAGCATCCTAACGCAAACCATCTATAACAGTCATTCATATTGGAAGAGCTACGGGAATGGAAAGGCCATTTGGATGTGAGCTGAACTAGATCAGGCCTGCTTGCCTCAGGATAAATGCTGTAAAAGCCACAATTTACTTACAACGTAATCTCTCCTGATGGCCAACTCTGAAACATAAATCCTCATAAAACTATCTGCCATTTTATGCCCTGGCCTTTTTTTCACAGTCTGCTGCCATCTGACTGGAGGGGGATTTTAACATTGCTGTTCTAAGCTGGACTAACATGGCTTTATGTACAGTGGACACGACACAAATAACAGAAAGAGTGATTTTTGTAAAAGCCACAATTTACTTACAACGTAATCTCTCCTGATGGCCAACTCTGAAACATAAATCCTCATAAAACTATCTGCCATTTTATGCCCTGGCCTTTTTTTCACAGTCTGCTGCCATCTGACTGGAGGGGGATTTTAACACTGCTGTTCTAAGCTGGACTAACATGGCTTTATGTACAGTGGACACGACACAAATAAGAGAAAGAGTGATTTTTTTTGCTGATGGGTTCTTCTTTGAAAGCAATGTTTGGGCTTTGCTACAAGTTTAGCTGTGGACAGCATGTTGTAGTTTATTTACTTTTACTTTGATACTTTTAGATTTTGGACAATGTCTCACACCAGACAGCATCTGAGACATGTTGTCATTTATCATTTATGTTTTCATTTATTGTGGATTTCATTTATTTACAGTTTGTGTATATATTTTTTTCATTACTTTTGGATTTTTTTTAGTGGTGATTCTTAAAATTAGCGTGATGTGCTAAAGGTTGCATTAAAGGTTGTCATTGCGCGGTTTTCTTTTTTTGAACGAGACAGAATGTGTGACATCATTTATTTTAGTTATGTTTTATATATATATATAAGTTGGCACGTCCGAATCCAAATTCTGCTTCACTTCCTGTCTCCGGAGGTACCTTCTTCTGATCGAATTTTGAAGGTAGCATAGATGTATCCTTCGCTACCTTTGATATCCCACAATCCTGTGTGTTCCATTCCATGACGGTTGAGTTAAAAAATAAAGATGGCATCTGAAAGTTGCGTTTGGTGGTCAGTTTGTGTGTAAATGTATATTTCTGACTAACTTTTCTGCACTTTTGACGTTATTTCTAGCGAGAAATCAGTATTATAGCAATCAAATATCTGTTTAGTTATCACAAAAACTCGTTCTATTTTGTTGTAGATCATTAAACCGTTACACTGCCTCAGAAGCCAGTCCGAAATCAGCTTCATGAGGTGACTTCGTGCAAAAACGCTGCCTGCAAAGTCATTGCCTCATATGGCAGCGAGGCAGCAAGTCAGCTGCCTAAGTTTTCGGATGCAGCCAAACTAAAAAAACTTCCAGGCAGGTGTATTGGGTCAAGTTGGAGCTAAACTCTGCAGGACACCGGCCTTCCAGGACTGTATTTGGACACTTCTGCGTTAAAGGTTTTCATTAAATTTATCACTTTTTAAAAAATGGAGACTACAGCCGTATAAATTTCAGACTGGTGATTTTGGACAATGTGTTTTATGTGTATTATTATTTATTTATTAGCTTTTTTTATATATCATTTTTTCTTCACTTTTGGTATTTGTAGTGGTAATTAAATTTCTGTGCTGTGCTAAAGGTTGCGTTAAAGTTGTCGTTAAATCTATTGTTTTTAGAATGTACACTGTAGTTGTACACATTTCAGTCAGACGATTTTGGCGAATGTGCCTTGCGTTTTTTTCAATGCGAGACAGAATCTGTGAAATTTCATTCATTGTAGTTATTTTATTATATATGGATACTGTAGTCATACACACTTCTGATGGACAATTTTTGGATTTTGGACTTGTGTTGTTGTTTTTTTCATAACGATTATTACGATTATTTATTTTTTGTGTTTTTTTAATATACTTTATTTACTTTTTTTTTTGTTAAATTAGCATGCTGCACTAAAAATCGAGCTAAAGATGCTTTTTTAAAACAATCACTTTTAAAGAATGAACACTACAGCTTTACACATTTTAGACAATAAAATGTAATTTTGGATGTTCTGTCTTTTTTTTTTAAATGACGTGTCAAGTAAAAAAACACTACAACTCATTTTTTAAAGCAAAAACTCTTCTCAATGAGAAACATGTCCGATCGGGATCAGGTGACTTTGAACAATGAAAATATACACAGCTTCCTTAAGACCGATTAGTAATCGTTGGCCAATTACGAGAGAAAATAATTTTGACTTAGTTCGTAAAAACATACATATTTACATTACGTTTACAATAATGCACTTACAATGAAAGTCTACGACATGAGGCATTTCTAACATTTAAAAGCAAAAATGTCAAACTTGTATCACAAAACCTGTACAAAAAGTGTTGTTTGAGCTGTGAAGTATTTTCTAAACATAACTAGATGAACCTCTTGTTATGAGATAGCAACATTACTCCTGTGAGTGGAGTTTGCAAATAAACAATGTTTTGTGAATAGTTACGTCACGTTCTACTCTGTCATCCTTCTGCCAGTTTTACGGACTTGACGACTTACATGGTTATAAATTAGCACATACATACAAGGTTAGTAAGTTATTATAATCACACTAGTCTCATCATGTCAACACATATAACTGTTAAAGTCTCAAGGCCACTTGCCATACTGTAGCAAAGCTTTAACTCCATTGTAAGAACGTTACTGTACAAGCATCTTTTGTTTGTAAACCAAAGAGCAAGTCCAAATCAAATAAGCCAAATTTTTTTCCTGTGGTTATAGGCAGCAAAATGTTAACATGGTTAACTTGTATTGAATCTGGAACTGTTGTAACATAACTTTTCAAGATTTTGAGACGTTTCCTGACCCAACAAAAATAGTTTCACTACAAACAAGCTTACGAAAAGAAGACACACACACACACACACACACACACACACACACACACACACACACACACACACACACACACACACACACCGATCTAAAGTAGCAGCAGCCATTTGTTCTGCAAGAATGTTTAATACACCACATAACTTGAAAATAAATTGTTAATATAAGAGGGGGGAGCTGAGGTCTTGTAGAAAAACGAGGCTGAGTTATGCCACAGGTCAATCCTGTTCCATTCAAAGTCTGAAAGGAATGTGGAAAGGGGAGGGAGGAAAAGGAGAAGGGATAGACGGCTGGGAATGGGAGCGGAGAGGGAGGGGGGGATGTATAGGATGTCCTCACCATTAGAAATGACCACCAGGGTGGTCGTGACTATCAAACACTGATAACCACGGTAACAAATAAAATGGGAGCGGAGAGGGAGGGGGGGATGTATAGGATGTCCTCACCATTAGAAATGACCACCAGGGTGGTCGTGACTATCAATCACTGATAACCACGGTAACAAATAACCAACTGTCAAGTTGTTCCTAATAAAAATGTACCATGGTAACCATAGTTTCAGTAGTTTAGTAACTAGAATTAGCTATTGTAATCAAATTTATACACCACTGAAAAAAAATGGTGTAGAAATAGTTTTCACTAAGAAACAGCTAGCAATTTTTACAAACAATTACAAAGAAACAGCAAGTAACGCAAGCCTTGTTTTAATTACATCTTTGAGAAATCATTTTACAGTGCACATTAATAACTTTTCAGTAGTAGTAACTGCAGTTATTATGGTATTTTGGCATAAACGTGTATATTTAAAATGGTTTTTGGCAACTTGAAAGACACGTTTGAAGAAATCAATGTAAATATTCAAAAATACACATATTTTATGTAGTGTTACAGGAATAAGATGCCACAGGTCAATCCTGTTCCATTCAAAGTCTGAAAGGAATGTGGAAAGGGGAGGGAGGAAAAGGAGAAGGGATAGACGGCTGGGAATGGGAGCGGAGAGGGAGGGGGGGATGTATAGGATGTCCTCACCATTAGAAATGACCACCAGGGTGGTCGTGACTATCAAACACTGATAACCACGGTAACAAATAACCAAATGTCAAGTTGTTCCTAATAAAAATGTACCATGGTAACCATAGTTTCAGTAGTTTAGTAACTAGAATTAGCTATTGTAATCAAATTTATACACCACTGAAAAAAAATGGTGTAGAAATAGTTTTCACTAAGAAACAGCTAGCAATTTTTACAAACAATTACAAAGAAACAGCAAGTAACGCAAGCCTTGTTTTAATTACATCTTTGAGAAATCATTTTACAGTGCACATTAATGACTTTTCAGTAGTAGTAACTGCAGTTATTATGGTATTTTGGCATAAACGTGTATATTTAAAATGGTTTTTGGCAACTTGAAAGACACATGTTTGAAGAAATCAATGTAAATATTCAAAAATACACATATTTTATGTAGTGATACAGGAATAAGTGGTTCATACGGGAAACTCTGGGAACGTCCAATTCCATATCAATTAATGAGACTATTCACAATCAAAATGAATTAATATTCACAATCCATCCATTAATTGAATTTATTCAATCAATAAATTAAGATTTTTTTTAGTTCTAAAAACATTTACTATTTTTTATGTATGTAGGCTATATATAATTAATGTTGCCTTAATAATCTGCCCATTTAAGTTCATGCATTTAAAATTTGAATACATCTGATAGGCTATATGTTCAACTTCATGTTTGTTAAAGCAGCTGAAATGTTACAAGAAACGCATGTTCAACAAAACACTGAGCGCTGAGACAGTAACACAAACATTTCGGAGGTTTCGAAATATAATCCGAATATATTCAAAAGCAGCCAAGAGGATTAACAGGCACTAAAGCGCAGCGATGGCATAAACTCACCTCTGCATTCCTGGTATGTTCATCCAAAGCAGCGCGCAGATGTAGTGTGGAGTTGGTCACCTCACTTTGTGCTCCTTTGTGGCTCTTGGGCAAACGCGGCTCGAATCGCATCTGGGCGGGGCCGGAGCGCCGGTGATGTCACGGAGAGGGGCGGGGATTCGGAGACGGCTGGGCGGAGACTGGAATCCGGTGGTTCGCCATCTGTCACCGCGGGCCCTCCAGGAAAATCACTTTTCCCCTGGCGTCTAGAGTTTGCCTGATCAATTATTCATTTCACTGAGTGATGATGCGGATGATTTTCATTCTATCCCCTACATCAAGCTTTCCATCACTTTCATACTTATTCTCCTAAGAACAGACTGAAAATATGATAGTATAATTTCTGATATAATGTAATATTAAATATAAAACATATTAATTACTAATTTTAGTGGGATTGTATTTATTTATTAACAAATCTAATCTGTTCAATGATGAACATATTTCAATTTCGTAATTAAAATTACATCTATTTTGCAGGGCATACATTAAAATTGTCAAGGTGGTATAACGATATAGACATGGTAAAAAACTAATAATAATAATAACATTTAAAATTTTGACCAAATAAAGGCTGAAATCCTTCAAAAGGGATATTTTGGTGTGTTTTCTTAAAAGAATCAGAAAAGGTGAAGCAACTTATTTCTCTCTTTTTTCCCCCACCAAATCAGTCAGTGTGGTACTATAAAGTGGTCAAAGGTTTGCCGGTTGGCACTGTGCTATTCTCCTAGTCATGCACCAGCCAAGAAAGTGCCAATGATGAACTGGAATGCTAACAAACAGGTCCTTTCAGGCACAGGCTGCAGGCTGTGCTGCTTGCTTTGTATGGTTAAGGCTAGAAGGGATACAGCAAAAACTACTGGGCATGCGCAAATCAATATAGCTTAATTTTTCTCACACTGTACAACAATGATTACTATTTTTGCATTATTGTAAGGGGTAGGTTTATGGTTGGGGTAGGTGTAGGCGTTAATTAAACACAATCTAATAGGTAGAAAATTCAGTTTACTGTTAGCTTCCGGTTTTTGCTGTATCCCTTCTAGCCACAACCGCTGTGTATATCCACAGCTCTAGCTCTGCCGGTTTCCCTGTTTGAATGGCGAATACAGACTACTCTCACCTGCTGGTATGGGAGAGTTATGTTCTTTCACGCAAGTGCAGAGCGTACACACTAGTTGGCCATCGGCTGTAGTCTGTCCGGTGTGTTCTAGCGCAACTTTTTCTGCCCCGATACAGGCGATGCAAGGCAACACCACAGTCGGCTTTCCTTAGCATTAGTTCTTTGGCATCGGTTTGGTGTGCCCCTACTCTAATAGGTCACATAATAATGACAACATGAAGAATGTAGTATGTCTGGTATGTAGTATGTTACATTTTTAACGGTCGCAAATAATACTTATTCAAAAGAAGTACCTGCGCAGAGACTATGCGATTTCGGACGCAGCCATAGAGTTTGTTGAGTATAACCAGTGTGAAGGCAGCCATTTTGTTGTCATGTGACTATGAACAGGAAGTGATCTCATGAAGTGCCTGCATTCTAATATGCATAGTATGTAAAAAACAGTAGCTTTGTAAAAACAGTAGTATGTGAGTTCACAGTATTTATAAAACCGTAGGAAAAAAGTACCGGGATGACCTACTACTTCCGGCGAGATCCTGAAATCCTAAGAAATCAAGGTGTTATTCTGTTTAGCCCCTACTGGTGGATATTGTAATTACACAATCTGACAGCAAAAGCATACTTCTGAGTTAAGTTATAAATCATAAAACATCAATTTACGGTGTCTGTCGATTAATATTTATGTGTGCATGCACAAGATAAAAACCCAACAAGGCAAAAAGAGCAACAGGAAAAAAGCCTTCAGCTTGGAGTTTGAAGTTCCAGAAAGCTACAAAACCTTTATATATATATATATATATATATCTGTGGGTCTGTGGGGTGATGCTCAGGGGGCCAGTGGAATAATTTGATAGCAGTCTTGGGGAGGGAAGGAGAGCTGCTGCTATCTTTGAGACTGCAACAAAGAGACTCCTCTTCACCGCGGGCATCATACCCTGTGTTCTCCGGGGGTGGTGAGGGTTTGTTGTCTGTTTTGTGAGAGAGGGAGAAAAAAATGCATTGAAAGGCAAAACGGAGAGAGGAAGAGATGAAAAACATATGAAAAGCCACATTTTATGTGCTTTCACAGTGCGTGGACCAAACCCCCCATTCCCCCCCAGCTTTTTCTGGCATAAAAGTAGCAAATGAATGAAATAAAGTCATTAGACAGTGATGTACTTTGTTCAGACGAGTTGACTCTTGTGTTGATTTGACAGACACCCATCGTTACGCATGAAGAGATACTACACAGTTCATTAGTCTCCTTGACATGGTGTCAAAGTTTCAGGAAAAGAGATCTCTCTCAGAGGGCTGTGCTTGAAAGGAACTAAAACCAAAGACAAAAGCACAAAAATACACTATCATTCAGGTTTAAAGGCTGCGCGGAATTAGCATACAGCCATGCAAGCGGAGAGCTCATTATTTGAGAAGTTCTCCTGTGCGCGTCCTTTTGTTGACATTTGTACATGCCTGTTTACACTTATTCTGTATTTTAGCCCGAGGTGCATACAGATGAAATGAAAAATGGCATGCCACATATGTTTGTATAATACCTTCCCCATAAGCTTTATGTCAACTCCATAATGCAGGTGCAGAATAAATACATAACAGTATAAACGGTAGTGACATACTAGCATGTAAATTACCAATTATAGCTCCTTAATGATTTATCAGTGCTTCTTTTAGGCGTTTTTGTCCAAAAAAACATGTTAGTACTTGTTTAGCTCACAAACTCACAAGACAATAAACTTCCATCTGTTTACTACTTAAAGGGACAGTTCACCCAAAAATAAACATTGTCATCATTTACTCACCCTCATGTCATTCCAAACCTGTATGACTTTCTTTCTTCTGTGGAACACAAAATAAGATATCCTGAACAGTGTTTAAACTGTTTCTGTCCATATGAAGTATGGAGTCCAAAAACAAAATTGGATCCCATTGACTTTCACTGTAAATAAATGATGACAAAATTTGCATTTTGGGGTAAACTGTCTCTTTAAATTATTATTTTCAGGATTCAATACAAGCAAATCATGTTAGATATTTCAGTAGTGAGCCGTATTGTTAGCATAGCAAAATGCTAATGTCTCACACTGGCTACTTAAATGAGAAAATCTACCTAGAACAGTAGTCCTGCCACTTAGCAATGTTTTAGACAACGACGCAGCTCAAATAATTCACAACTTTCATAATTTTATATGGGAGAATTAGTATGTGTTTAATAATGCTAGCAGCACATTCTGAATTCAATTGTAAGCAAATGAATGTAAACACAATGGTTTATTTTTTCACATTGAGGGAGGAGTTGAAATGGTTTTCTGTGGTTACTGACAGCATGTCACATCTTGTATTTAACCCAGTACGTTCCCTTAAAAGTATGTGCTGTATCTCTAAACCAGCGAGAATGATTCAAACTGTTTTTGTTGATATTATCTGCATGTGTCGTCACACAGAGGGTATTTGTGCAGACTGCAGTAGTTTTCAATGCCCGCTCTGCATTCTCAGGCATTGACTCAGAGGTTTTTCAGTCTGGGAACTGAACTATGGAAACACACAGGGCTATTCAAGCGGCCACATCCTTATCTGGACTTCTGTTTGAGCTGTGAGGTCAAGCTGTGATGTGGCGTAGCATGTTGTCACACCTGGCTGTCAAATAAACACAAAAAAGCAAGAATTTTAACACTAAGTGAAGGTATTTGAGAATAAAATTATTACAATTTGACACTCAGATCATCACATGATCATATTTAGGCCAGTTAGAGACTGTTTCTGCGTAAGTGTCGGGCTGGAAATTTTTTCCACAGCCAGCGTAATCTGTAAAACATGTCACAGTGGGCAGCTCTTGTCTGAGGTTTGGGCCATTTCCAAAGCTCTGTTAACATTAAAATCCTAGAGTGATGGCAAACGTATAAAATGGACTCACACACACACACACACACACACACACACACACACACAGTGATGCAAGGCTTTGTAATTAACAATTTAAACAGAACCAGAGCTGCTTAGCAAGGGTGTGCGCTTCAAAAAAGATGTGTGTGGCATGGCAGACATGGAGAACAGAGTGTTACGCCTGGCCTCTATTAAAAAGAAGAAAGAGAATGGGACAAAGATGGCGTTACTGTGTGTGTGTGTGTGTGTGTGTGTGTGTATATAGATGAGGGGTGTGATAATATACACTGTAAAAAATGACCGTGAATTTAACGGTAAAAGACTGTAAAAATGCTACAGTAAAAACCTGTTAAATGGTTAACGGTAAATTCCCCTACTATATACGGTGAAAAACTGTATTGGACATTACTTTCACGGTAGTATACCGTTTTTGGAAGTGAAAAAAGACCGTATAATTATGAATAAGTGAATAACCGTAAATTGACATTCACAGAATTCTCTGCGTTACATTTCAAGTTTGATGTTTTTTTGTTTCTTCTTAGTTTTTTCTTATCAGTTTTGTATATTAGGGTTGTGTGTTACACCTAATGTTGTTAAGTGAATGTTTATTGCATTATTTCAGTTTCATGTGTGTTACCGTGATGGTGTTTAGTGTTTGTGTGAATGACACTGTGCACCTTCTTTATATGTAGTATTTAAAAGCTTTGGTTCATCATGTGACTTTCTCATCACCGCCTGCATTTGGTGGTTATCAGTGTATTACAAAGGTACAAAACAGATTTCAGTACTTCAATAGGTTGGTATATTAACATTATATCAGTTAATGATATAATTAAAAAAATTACGATATTTAACTGTAAATTTAAGTTTAAACTGTAAAACCTAAAACGTTGCTTCCATATTTTTTACGGTAAAATTCCGGCAACCACAGCTGCCGTTTTTTTACCGTAAATTTTACGGAATTTTTTTACAGTGTAGTCATGTTCCAAATTGGCCACTTATAAACTGTCATATCAGTTTTCACAATCCAATTGATTCCCAATGAATAAAAATCAGGTGATTCCCAAATTTTTTTCCGTCATCAAATATACAGTAATAAGAAATACATCACATTACCGAAGTAAAACAAGTTTATATACCTTATTCCAGCCAAAATGTAAGTCAAGCACTGCTTTCTATTCTGAAGGGCTCATGCCTTCAAGGGATGAAGGGTGTAGGAGACTAAAAGACTGTTCCTTGGAACACACTTCTGTGTTTAGTTGCTGTCGTCGCACACATAAAATCATAGGAATGAAGTTTGCATCAGTTGTACCCTTCGAAATCCTTTGTTCTGAAGGGCACTTTGAAGCGCCCAGTTTTGAGCACTTTGGTTTGTATGACTCTTCAATATGGCAGCCATGATTGTTCTCACTCCAAAGTGCCCTTTGGAGGAGGAATTATCCGGTTTGGACTGCAGTAGGAATTCCAATCATCTTTCATGAATAAGATAAATAGTCCCAGAATGCACTGCATGCTAAATTAAAATGACTATTAAAGGGGTCATATGTTTTCCTTTGTCTTTGGAGTGTTAAAAACTGTTCGTGCATATAGAAGATCCGTAAAGTCGCAAAGATTAAAGTTTCAAATCAAAAGAGATATTCTTTATAAAAGTGAATGCTCATCCACGCCTTCCTAAAACTTCTCGTTCAAACACACCACGTCACTGTGTGGGAAGATTTGCATAACACCGCCCAAATGTATACGCAAAGAAAGAAGGCATGTCGTGAAGACGCTGTGTGTTTCGTTGCAAAAGCGAAACTACTTTGTTTGGCCTTCCAAAAGAGGACTACACGCCCCCACGTCTACGTCACTGTGTGGGAAGATTTGCATAACTCCGCCCAAATGTTCACGCAAAGAAAGGCGGAATAACTTTATTGTTGCTGCCGCTGCCATGTCATGTCATGAAGACACTGTGTGTTTCGTTGCGAAAGCGAAACTACTTTGTTTGGCCTTCCAAAAGAGGACTAGAAATCAGTGGTTAAGTTTTATTTACAACACTGTTCCAGAATAGCACAACCCAAATATTCGATTGTGTGCAGCGCATTTTACGGGGGAAAGTTTCCTGAACCTGGTAAGGGGCGTAACATTTCCGTCACACGCTTGAGGTATTCAGCCAATCACAACA